>NC_058410.1:143594266-143596219 GCF_002201575.2 Neomonachus schauinslandi | reverse complement strand
TGTGTCCTGCTGTCAGGACCAAGCATTTAGCAATTTTTAAAAGAAATAATAAAAAAATAATCAGTTGGAGGGGAGTGGATCTACCATGTTAAAGACAGGGTCATTGGACTTTATCAGTAACTATTTGAATAAATGAGGTACTCATTTATATTGACATAGTTTATATCAATATAGGTCCACATTATCACAAAAAATAAATCATAATTATTTAATATAAGAAAAATCACATAAAAGACCTTGTGTTGGCATCAGTCATAGGTACAAAAGGTCTTTCATTCTGAGCTTAATAAGACTTATATAGGTACTATAAGTATGTACATACATTTTAGAGAGAATGGGGCTGAGGGAAAAAGAAGGAGAGCAATCAGAAAGAATCAGAAGGAGATACAGACAGAGAGAGAGATGTTACTGTAAATATGTATCTCATGATTCTACACAATTTGATTTGCACACACCTCACATGCAATAGAATATGATACAACATAATCTCAAAAATGCATTCAGATACAGGAATTTAAGACCTAGAATGTACTTATACAGAGAATACAATTTCATTCAAAATATCACTACTAGTTCTGCATATAAACATTTTGGCAGAATTGACTCTCTAATATATTTATGAAAGATATACCTTTTTATTTTGTATTGTAGCAAAACAATTAAACACTCCCTCAAGGAGAACAACACCATCTAAATACAGTGCTTCACTTTTCCCTAAACATGCTTAAAATTACTGTACCAATTTATCGGGAACTCTGAAAATTCATTGGTCATTCATAGGTAGAATCAGAACTCTAAAATCTGGTGGCCAAAACTTTCCTCTTCCTTCTGCAGATTTCTATTTCACACATTACCAACAAGAGTTTTCAAATTCCTGAAAGAGGTAGGATTATTCCCTATCAACATTCTAATCAGAATAAACATGTTCAAGAGTTATCCAATTGTGTAATCTATGTACACAGTGTAATGCTTTACATCACTCCCTATGATGCAATAATTACATAGATAATAACATAGAGATAAAAACAGATACATTCTCAAGGCAAAACAGGTCAAAGCGCTATAAAGGAAACCTTAAATTAGTACAAGGAAAGGCATAAAGAAAAGGATATTTTGGTATTATACAAAATGTCAGACATCCATCGTCATCAGGCTAATTATCACCTTTCTAGAAGCTATCCTTAAGGGTTGTACCCAACACATGCCAGGTCTAAGGCAAATCTGATGACCATTTTCATCCAACTGCTTAGTACTGAAGAAGCATAGTTCTAAACCAACCAAAGAGGCATCAGAAAATTATTCTAGCTCTATCCTATTCAAATGATTAGGCATACACTACACTTTTAATTCTTCTAAGACTTTAAAAATCAGAATTGGGTTTGATTTTAGACCCATTGATGTGTGAAAGAAATGGTACAAAACTGGCATAAAATAAGTGTCCATAAAATCCAAATAGAGAATGTAGTATTTCACACTATTTTATACCTCCTTTGATTTCCTATAAAGAGGTATTCGGTGGTATCCACACAAAAAAATTCTTAATAGAATTAACATATAAAAGTATTTGAGACAGTCTAAATGTGTACAACAGGGTATATCCCCTGACTCACACCTGCTCAGAAGAGCAAAAAAACCAAACCATGGTTCTGTCTCCTGCACACATGCACATACACTTATCTGAAATAAATTGCTGGCATTTTTAAATGTGCATAAGAGGGGCACCTGGGTGGCTCAGTTGGTTAAGCGTCTGCCTTCAGCTCAGGCCAAGATATCAGGGGCCTGGGATCAGGCCCCATGTTGGGTTCCCTGCTCAGTGGGGAGTCAGCTTCTTCCTCTCCCTCCCACACCCCTCCACCCCACTCATGTGTTCTCTCTCTTACTCTACCTCTCTCAAAAAGATAAATATAAAGAAAGAAAGAAAGAAAGAAAGAAAGAAAGAAAGAAAGAAAGAAA
>NC_058410.1:143572542-143594256 GCF_002201575.2 Neomonachus schauinslandi | reverse complement strand
AAAGAAAGAAAGAAAGAAAGAAAGAAAGAAAGAAAGAAAGAAAGAAAGAAAGAAGAAAGAAAGAAAGAAAGAAAATCTTTTAAAAAAATAAAAAATAAATGTGCCTAAGAAAGGAAACAGTCACCAAAGTGAAAGGAGGCAGAAATAAAATGCTAACTCATCCAAGAGAAAAACCAATCACATCATGTACCATTAGAATATAATAATGATATATTTTAACATTATTATATCAATTAGGACTAAGAAGACAGGTTAGATAAGATAAAATCCTGGTAAAATGAACTTCTGCAAATGATTTGCTGCTTTACAAGATTATATATGTGTGTATTACCACCTCACAACAATCAGAATGGCTAAAATTAACAAGTCAGGAAATAACAAATGTTGGTGAGGATGTGGAGAAAGGGGAACCCTCTTTCATTGGTGGGAATGAAAGCTGGTTCATCTACTTTGGAGAACAGTATGGAGGTTCCTCAAGAAGTTAAAAATAGAGCTACCCTAGGACCCAGCAATTGCACTACTGGGTATTTACCTCAAAGATACAAATGTAGTGATCTGAAGGGGCACGTGCACCCTGATGTTTATAGTAGTAATGTCCACAATAGCCAAACTATGGAAAGAGCCCTGCTGTCCATTGACAGATGAATGGATAAAGAAGAGGTGGTGTATATATACAATGGGATATTATTCAGCCATCAAAAAAAATGAAATCTTGCCATTTGCAACAGTATGGATGGAACTAGAAGGGTATTATGCTAAGCGAAATAAGTCAGCCAGAGAAAGACAATTATCATATGATTTCACTCACATGTGGAATTTAAGAAACAAAACAGAGGATCATAGGGGAGGAGAGGAAAAAAATAAAACAAGATGAACCACAGAGGGAGACAAACCATAGGAGATTCTTAATCATAGGAAACAAACCGAGGGTTGCTGGACATTAAGGAGGGCACGTGATGGAATGAGCAATGGGTATTGTATAAGACTGATGATTCACTGAACTCTACCTCTGAAACCAATAATATATGTTAATTAATTGAATTTAAATAAAATTTAAAAATTTAAAAAGATTATATATGTGTGTGTGTGTGTATATATATCTGAAGGAATGCTAATTGACTACCTATCTGACCACTATGAAAATGAATATGATTTTAAGTTGAAAAATAAAATATCAGGCAAAGCAGATGCCACCAAAAGAGAAAAAAGAATGTGACTGTCTGAATGTTACAATTGCTTCTAGTGTCTTCCTGGAGACCACACTGGGAGGGAACTACAATATTCATGTCATAGTCTACCATCTCACTTCTATTTTTTTCTCATTATATTCATGAAAATTATTATCCTTTAGTAACACTGAATATGGGAAAGATCAGGTTGTACATTCATTCTCCCATCGATTCTCAAGAGTATGTTCTGCTCACATGAAAAATTGCTCAACATCGCTCGGCATCAGGGAAATCCAAATCAAAACCTCAATGAGATATCACCTCACACCAGTCAGAATGGCTAAAATTAACAAGTCAGGAAATGACAGATGTTGGCAGGGATGCGGAGAAAGGGGAACCCTCCTACACTGTTGGTGGGAATGCAAGCTGGTGCAGCCACTCTGGAAAACAGTATGGAGGTTCCTCAAAGAGTTGAAAATAGAGCTACCATACGATCCAGCAATTGCACTACTGGGTATTTACCCCAAAGATACAAATGTAGGGATCTGAAGGGGTACGTGCACCCCGATGTTTATAGCAGCAATGTCCACAATAGCCCAACTGTGGAAAGAGCCAAGATGTCCATCGACAGATGAATGGATAAAGAAGATGTGGTATATATATACAATGGAATATTATGCAGCCATCAAAAGGAATGAGATCTTGCCATTTGCAATGATGTGGATGGAACTGGAAGGTGTTATGCTGTGCGAAATAAGTCAATCAGAGAAAGACATGTATCATATGACCTCACTGATATGAGGAATTCTTAATCTCAGGAAACAAACTGAGGGTTACTGGAGTGGTGGGGGTGGGAGGCATGGGGTGGCTGAGTGATAGACATTGGGGAGGGTATGTATTATGGTGAATGCTGTGAATTGTGCAAAACTGTTGAATCACAGATCTGTACCTCTGAAACAAATAATACATTATATGTTAAAAAAAAAAAGAAGAAGAAGATAGCAGGAGGGGAAGAATTTGAAGGGGGGGAAATTGGAGGGGGAGACGAACCATGAGAGACGATGGACTCTGAAAAACAAACTGAGGGTTCTAGAGGGGAGGGGGGTGGGGGATGGGTTAGCCTGGTGGTGGGTATTGAGGAGGGCACGTTCTGCATGGAGCACTGGGTGTTATACACAAACAATGAATCATGGAACACTACATCAAAAACTAATGATGTAATATATGGTGATTAACATAACAATAAAAAAATTTTTTTAAAAAGAGTATGTTCTGCTGATCTGGGTCAGTTTCTTCCCTTTCACCTCCCCTACTCAGCATCCATCCCTCTCCAATCTGTGTGCACCACCACAGAACACAATCTTCCCAGAGGAAGGATATATTTTGATTAAGGTTAAATGAGAAATTTCATTTCATCTCCTGCTTACCACATTAAGACTTGTGTAATTAGACTAAAAACCATCATCTATGTATAGGTAAGCATTAAATGACTGAATGCAGTAAGAGAGATTGATTCCTCTTAGACAAACTATGTAAATAATGCTGGCTGGAAATACAGAACACACTCCCTCTCTCTCCCTCTCTAAAAATAAAAATAATAATAAATAAAATAAAATGTTCTAGCTAAGAAATAGAATTTTAAATTTTATTTAATTTTAATTAATTTAAATTTAAATCACTTCCTGTGGCTACTTACTTCTGTATTGGACAGCACAGCTCTGGAGCAAGAATTGCATCAGATTTTGTCCTGCCTTGGCATTGGCAGCCTTTTGTCTACCCCATGAGTCTGTCACTGGCTGTGAGCTGCCCCCACCCTGTTCCTGAGACCACCTGGCAAAGTGGTTCCCTTTCACTTGAGGGCAAATCTCTGAAGAAGGGAATGGCTGTGAACCTTGCAGCCCATATTCCTAACACATAGGGAGTGGATTGGATCAGCAGCCAGGTAGAGAGCATCTGAGCAGGTCACCGACAGCATTCATACAAGAGTCCATTCAGGATCCTGGGCAAGGATAGAAGGATGGAACCCAGTGTCCAAACAGAGACGCTTTGACACAATATTCACAACATGGACTCCACTGTTGGATTTACAACATAACATATTTAAAATTCCATAATATTTTAGATAATTTAGTAATGCATAAGGGAGAAAATGAAGATTTAGAAATGATAAATAGAATGAGTTTTAAGCATAGAGAACAAACATTATCTAATTTCATAGACAGTAAGGACCAATGAGAAAGCATGGAAGCATAGAGTCTAATACTTTTATATATATGTATATTCTCTTATTTTATTACTGAAGGCCATATTTTATTAACACTAAATATGCATATTTAAATTATTTTCTACATGTGCACACAGGTATAATGAATGTACTACAGTAGAATGAAATGTCTGGGAACGACTTGGTGGAGTCTATAATGAACAACTAAATTTAGGTCCTATGTTTGGTGACTTTCCACAGTCTTCCTTGAGACAGTGGACCACATATGCAAACCAATACAGCTCTTCTGTTTCAAGAACAATTGCAACTGAAAATAAACCAACTCCCAATTCCTAAAGCACCACAGAAACCAAGTGCCATTCCACTCACCTTTGTTCACCTTCTCTGTGGGTTCTAAGCTATTTCCCTACCTCCTTTCCAAGTCACTGCCTACAGACAGTCCTGGGGATTGGCCCTTGGACATGGAGAATCAGTTGCATGCAGTAAATGCAAAGGTTGACTATACCAGCACTGGGTTATCCATAGATTTTTCCTGAGCAAAAGGATGCTTTCTCACGATGACTTCACGAGTCTTCAGGTGGACAGAGATCAACACTTTGCCTCTAGGAGGTAGGAGGTGAAGTCCCTTGCAAACTCTCACTATGGTTTCCTGAATACGATGACCTGCCTGTATGACAGGGAGACCCTTATGAGCACAGGAGAGGGTGCTGTGACGCTCAGCTGTGGCTGGGCTGGCACTGAGAACCAAACGTGATTCCCTGGCTGACGTCTCTGGGGAGCAGATGCCCACACTGTTAATGAGCCCCTGTCACTGAGCGGTCCAGAGATGGCAGTCCTCAGGGAGAAGGACGATCAAGGACAAAGCCAGAGGAGACCTCATCTGTCTCTTTTATTATTTCATATATTTCACAGAGGACAAATAACTCCTGAGAACTCTCCAGCTACCTTAGTCTCATCTGTGAATGTCCCAGATGTTTTACAAAACACCTAAGATTTTTTTTCCTCACAACTGCCCAAATTTTACATGTAAATAGATAAGAGTCCCTTCAGTTACTTAATTTTAAATGTAAATATGTAAATAAGTTCTTAATTTAATTCATTCATAACCAACATATGGATCACAGAGCTAATAATTAGGCACATTCTTATCTTTACCATGAATATAAAGGAGGGCAACCAAATTCTATCGAACTTCTAATACAGCTAAGGGAAAACAAAATCTCATATCATCTAGAACACTGACCAATTGATCTTGATAGATTTTTTTTATTATGTTCAATTAGCCAACATATAGAACACCATTAGTTTTTGATGTAGTGTTCAACGATCCATCAGCTGCATATAACACCCAGTGCTCATCAAAACACGTGCCCTCCTTAATAACCATCAGGTTTTAATGAGGTACTCAACAATTTAAAAAATTATCTCTTTTTAATTAGTCTTTGCATTTAAGTTCCAAATGATTTTGACTTTACCAAAATAGTTAAAATAATCACTACATAAAAATGGAAGGAAGCTGTTGGGTGGGTTGTGGCTGTTTCTCTTGGATCCATAAGTTCCAGCTTCATTTATCATGTTCAGCCTAAAGAGATAAACTACTTCCTACTAAAAACATTCTTACATTTGAATTTTCTCTAACTGGTAAGTTAGATTCCATTCTGATAGTTATAGGGCAACTAGCAAAGACATTACACTCTGAGAGTCCTGAAGAGAGAAGGAATCACAGACCTGCAATTAACACCTTGCATCCCAGGTCAAGCTCACTGCTACCAGGCTTACTTGCTCAAATCACTTTGATAATAGTGTGGCATTATCTAGTGATGCTGACCCACAATCACATCCTAGATTCAATATTATCTAGAACAATGCTCAAGTACATACTCTAAGACATGCATATAAGAACACACCACAGCAGCATCATTGGTATTAACCAAAACCTGGACAAATCCAAATGCCCATCAACAGTAAAATGTGTAAATCATGACCTATTCATACAAAAGAGTAGTCTACAACAATATGAATTAAACTACAGCAAAACAAATTGAAACAATGTTTTTCACACAAAGTGCTGAGGAAAAGATACAAGTTAGAAAGTAATTGATCCTTCTACATAGGTTCAAAAATAGGGACAGCAAACTGTTCATGAACTCACATATGGGTGGTACAGTAGAGTTACAGACAAAATTATAGTCACAACTAAAAATGATGTCAAAATGCTGCTTATAACAAAGTCTCCATCAAAAGAAAGACAAAGGTATGCAGTTGGATAGAGGCCATCCGAGGTTCTGTCCAGGTTCTAGTTAACAAGGGAGGCAATATCATGACCCTTTACTTGTTAATTATTATTGAAACTGAACATATTTTTCTATGACACTGTTGTGCCCAATATTACACCAATGACAGTGAGAAAGCAGGAAACAAAGAGGCTAAATAACAATGGTATAAATGATCAGGAGTATTTTTTTAAAGGATCACAGTAGTTAATAAAATCACATTCAGAAGAGCTAAGTTTAGGCAAAAAAGAAACATTATTATGAATCTGTAAAGAATGAGACAGATGAATTAAAAGAAATACAGTTGAAACATGATGTTATAGAAAAGCAACATAACTGAAAAAGGAAGGAGCAGAAATGCTTCTCCAACAGGAGCCTGGACACCATCCTCTCTGCAAAGCTGGAATTGTGAGGACAGTCTTTCATCTCAAAGATCCAAATTGTCACCCGCTCAGTACATTCTCCAAGAGGCTACTTCTGGTCCCTGAATTGTTCCCAGCTCTCTGATCCTCTTCCTCACTACTTGGTCTCCATCTGAGGGAAGCAGCCCAACCTTCTTACTTCCCACCACCGCTGCACTGCTGCCCTGCTTTGGGATCTGTGGTTACCACTGGGTAAACAGATGAAAAGTCTAAGTGGGGAACGTGAAAAGGAAAAGCCTCCCAAAAAAGGGGGTAATGACAAAAAAAAGAGAAATCTAGAAGACCAAATGACAGAAGGTGAAAGAGACAGGACATATATACAGAGATTCCAGTTACACAGAGAATAGATAATACTTCCTAAAAGTGAAAACAGAAGGAAAAATACAGAGAAAACAATAAAGTTCAAAAAGCTCAGAATGGATTGAAGTCTTTGCAGTATCCCATAGGTTTTGAGCTGATGTGTTTTCATTTTCATTGCTTTGCATGAATTGTTTAAGTTCTTTAATTTCCTGGTTGACCCTTTCATTCTTTAGCAGGATGCTCTTTAACCTCCAAATGTTTGAGTTCCTTCCAAATTTTTTCTTGTGGTTGAGTTCTAGTTTCAGAGCATTGTGGTCTGAAAATATGCAGGGAATAATCTCAATCTTTTGATATAGGTTGAGACCTGATTTGTGACCCACTATGTGATCTATTTTGGAGAAAGCTCAGAAAGCTCCATGTGCACTCAAGAAGAATGAGTATTCTTTTGTTTTAGAATGGAATGTTCTGTATATATCTACGAAGTCCATCTGGTCCAATGCATCATTCAAAGCTCTTGTTTCTTTGTTGGTCTTCTGCTTAGATGATCTGTCCATTGCTGTGGGTGGAGTGTTGAGGTCTCCTATTATTAATGCATTATTATCAATATGTTTCTTTATTTTGGTTTTTAGTTGGTTTATGTACTTGGCTGCTCCTACGTTGGGGGCATAAATATTTACAATTGTTAGATTTTCTTGTTGGATAGACCCTTTAAATATAGTATAGTGTCCCTCTACATCTCTTAGTACAGTCTTTGGTTTGAAATCTAATTTGTCTGATATGAGGATTGATACCCCAGCCTTATTTTGAGGTTCTTTGGCATGGTAAATTGTTCTCCATCCCCTCACTTTCAATCTGGAGGTGTCTTTAGGTTCAAAATGAGTCTCTTGTAGACAGCATATGGATGGCTCCTGCTTTTTTATCCAATCTGAAACCCTGTGTCTTTTCATGGGAGCATTCAGCCCATCTACATTCAAGTAACTATTGAAAGATATGAATTTAGTGCCATTGTATTGCCTGTAAGGTCCCTGTATCTGTAGATTGTCTCTGTTAATTTCTGCTCTGTATTACTCTTGGGGTCTCTCTTCGCTTACAGAATCCCCCTTAATATTTCTTGCAGGGCTGACTTGGTGGTCACATATTCTTTCATTTCCTGCCTGTCCTGGAAGCTCTTTATGTCTTCATCTGTTCTGAATGAGAGCCTTGCTGGATAAAGTATTCTTGGCTGCAAGTTCTTCTCATTTAGTACCTGAATATGTCTTGCCAGCCCTTTCTGGCTTGCCAGGTCTCTGTGGATATGTCTGATGTTTTCCCTCCATATTTAAGGAACCTCCTCTCCCTAGCTACTCTCAGGATAGATTCTTTGGCTGTAAGATTTGCAAGCTTCACTATTATATGTCAGGGTGTTGATCTATTTTTATTGATTTTGGGAGGGGTCCTCTCTGCCTCTTGGACACAAACACTTGTTTCCCTCCCCAGATTAGGGAAGTTCTTAGCTATGATTTGTTCAAATATACCTCCTAGCCCTCTCTCTCTCTCTCTCCATCCCATCGGGAATCCTAATAATTCTGACGTTGGAACATTTCATGGCATCATTAATCTCTCTAAGTCTATTTTCATGGGCTACTACTGCCCCTATCTCTCTTTTCCTCAACTTTCTTCATTTACATCAGCTTATCTTCTAGATCACTGATTCTCTCTTCTGCCTCATTTACCCTGGAGTTTAGAGTATCCAGTTCAGACTGCATCTCATTCACAACATTTTTTTAGTTTGGCCTGATTAGATCTCATTTCAGCTCTTAGAGATTCTATATTGTCACTAATGCTTTTTTCAAGCCTACCTATTAACTTTATGATTGCTATCCTGAATTCTATCCCTGACATCTTGCTTATATCCATATCCATTAGTTCTGTGGCAGAGGACATTTTCTTTGTTGCGAGTTCCTCCTCCTAGTCATTCTTCCAAGTGATGGTTGAATGAATGAGTGGAGTCCAAAATATCAACCACGACCCAAGCAAGATGCACCCTAACAAAATCTGGAGTGGTCAGAAGCTACCACCAAAAAAACAAAGCCAAAATGAAACACAAGAATAAAATTTAAAAAATTTAAAATTTTTTTGAAAAGTGGAGGGAGGGGAAGGGGACCTATAATCTTTCAGTGTGGATAAAGCAGAGTATTTCAGTTGTTCCTGGTGTATCTTGATCTGTGTGGTAGAGGACACTATGTCCCAAAATTACAAGGAAAGTAAAACTTGTGTGTGTGTATATATATATATGTAAAATTGAATAGTGAAAAAAGGACTACAATAAAGCATATATCTATAAAAAATATAGGTGTGAAAAAATACAAGTTAAAAAGTTACCACTAAAGGGGCGCCTGGGTGGCTCAGTTGGTTAAGCGACTGCCTTTGGCTCAGGTCATGATCCTGGAGTCCCAGGATCGAGTCCCGCATCGGGCTCCCTGCTCGGCAGGGAGTCTGCTTCTGCCTCTGACCCTCCCCCCTATCATGTGCTCTCTCTCTCTCTCATTCTCTCTGTCTCAAAAAAAAAAAAAGAAAGAAAAGCTACCACTAAAAAAAGTTTATATAATAAACATCTAGTTGAAATGAGAAGGTAAAAAGGAAAAAAAAAAAAAAAAAAAGCAAAAAACAGAGAAAAGGCATAAGAAGAAGAAAAAAAAAGAAAAGGAAAATTGTATCCAAAAAATAAACAAGTCATGAGGCCACACCTGGAACTCAATATATAATTTTCCCCTGGTGTTGGGATTTTACAGTCTTATGGGATCCATAGGATTGTCATCCAGCTGTTCTTCCAGCGTGTCTTCTGGGGGGAAGGGGCCTGCGGCGCTGTTTCTCAGGTAACTGCCTGTGCTGATTTGTGCCCCCCCCACCCCCCTTCAGGAGGACAGGCTCAGTGGAAACCTTCTTCTGTGTGGCTTTTGTTCCCTGGAGTCTTTCCACTCCTCTTCAGAGGATCAAAGCAAAAATGGCCACAGCCAAACCTCTGGCTCAGAGCAGAAAATTCACAGTCTACCCTTTCATAAACCCTCCAGGACAAACAGTCTCCACTTTTGTATGTGTTGCTGACATCAGTGTGCACCCAGAGCAACTCTCTCAGAGGTAGTCTCAGGGACCCAGGAGTGCCATGCCCTTTGTGATTCTAAAACCACGAGCAGCTTCGGGCTCTCACATGCACTGGAAGCTCCTGGATCATGTCTGGGCACCACTCGAAAGCCTTTTCAGGGCTGCTACTGCTCTGAGTTTTTGCCCTGTCAAGGGTGCAGGTTCCAGATTTTTTTCAGGCTGCCCAAGAGAAGAGCGATTATCCACCACCCGGCTTGCAATTTATGGTGATCTGAGCTGAGAGTTCCTTCCTGGGCTTGCTGACCATAACCTGTTTTCTGGCTCTTCTGCTCGGGGACCCTACTGGGTCAGGAAGCCCCTTTGGCTCTGAGACTTCTCCTATCCCGAGACCACAATGCTCTACCTAGAATTCTGCCTTTTCATTTCTAGATCCCCTTTCAGAGAAGGATGTCTCTCCCTAGAGCAGGTTTCTAAGGGTTACAGTTTTGCGTTCCAGTGTTATCACTTTCCAGAAGCCAGCTTATGGAGACTCCATCCCCCTTCTGTTTATCTTCCAATATCTCCCCACAGATTCATGACTCCAAACATCCTACCCTGCAAAAAGCAGTAACCTTTCTGCTTGTAGAGATACAGATAAATATTCTTACATCTCAGGCTGATTTCATGGCTGTTCAAAATGGTTTGGTAGATATCCAGCTAAATTCAGGGGACCAGTTAAGATGGGGTCCTCTATTCCTCCACCATCTTGCCTCCTCTCCCTAAGAATAATTTTTTTTAAAGATTTTATTTATTTATTTTTGAGAGAGAGCACAAGCTGGGGGAGTGGCAGGCAGAGAGAGAGGGAGAAGCAGGCTCCCTGCTGAGAAAGGAGCTCAATGAGGGACTCAATCCCAGGACTCTAGAATAATGACCTGAGCTGAAGGCAGATGCTTAACCAACTGAGCCACCCAGGCACACCCCCTGCCCCACTAAGTAATTTTAAAGATAATTGGTACTGCCTTTAACAGAGTCTGAGTGAGGAGTAATTTTGACATTCACCATTTTCAAGGATTATCCTGTCCAAGGTTGGCATATTTTAAATACATGAACCTGGGTTTATTCTAAGGAGCCTGTTCTGTTTCATCCCCTAACACTTTTCTTTTTTTCTTTTTCTTTTTTTAAGATTTTATTTATTTATTTGACAGATTGAGAGAGAGCACAAGTGGGGGAGCAGCAGCGAAAGGCAGAAGCAGGCTCCCCATTGAGCAGAGAGACCAATGTGGGGCTCAATCCCAGGACCCCAAGATCATGACCTGAGCCAAAGGCAGACGCTTAATTGAGTGAGCCACCCAGGTGCCCCACACCCCCAGCACTTTTCTACAATTCCATGACCACACACCACTTGGCAATCACTGAGTGCATTAGCATTCATGGGGAACCAGCAGTCATGAGCTTTCATCAGCAGACATTCACTTTGCCATCAATATGCCAATCTCTTTGAGTTATAGAAATGTATTGATCCTTCGAAGGCCAACTTTCTTCTTCCAAGAGGTAGTTGGATATCTGTAATCTTTGATATTCTTCCTTGGAAGAAGATGCCATATTGATATCCTAACACCCATTCAAATGCTCCTAAGATGAGCTGAGGTTTTTCCCATTGCTCCTGATTCCTCAGACCCAAAAAGGTGTTGGTGTTGTCTGCAGAACTGATGTCTATGGGTGAGTTTGCTATCTCCTTAGAGTAACTTCTAGATGAAAGAGAAATCTGAAGTCCAGATTAGCTGACTACCAATTCACGAGAGAAGTGAAAAAATGTCAGTATTTTCTCCTCTAGCTCAAACCAAATCTAGGTGCTAGGTCTTACAAGTGTGCAATCTGTGTTTATGTTTCAGATCTGTAAAGTGTCAAACTATTTACCTTAAAAACATTTGGAATAAGCCAATAAGATATTAACATATACTATGATACTAAATACATTAAGATCTGTGTGCTTTTCACACTCGATCTGGCTTTATATTCCAAATGATCTATATGACTTCTTTCCAATATACTGAATGAGTAGAATCTAAACTGTTTTTGATATCCATGATATTTAGCCAATGAGAATGCACTTTCCCTGGCTTTCCTTTGAAGACCTCAATCAAAGATCATTTGTACAGTGAGTTCTCATCTCGGCTTCCTTCCAGATTGATTCACTGTTGTTTTTCTGGTCTTTATTTCATATATTTCTGTTCTGATCTTTGTTCTTTCCTTCCTTCTCCTAAATTTGAGCTTTGTTTTTTACTAGCTCTTACAGGAGTGAAGTTAGGTTATTTATTTGAGAATTATTTTCCTAATGTAGGCTTTTATTGTGGTAAACTTTCCCCTTAGATTGCTTTTGCAGCATCCCATAAATTTTGGTCAGTACTCTTTGTATTTTCATTTTTTCAAGATATTTCTTGATTTCTCTTTGATGTCCTCTCTGACCCATTGGTTTTGGGGTGAGGGATGTTATTTAATTTTTACGTATTTGGAAATGTTTCAGCTTTCCTTTTATCATTGATTTTTAGTCTCATACCATTGTGATTAAAAAAAAAAAGATACTTGCATGAGTTCAATCTTCTTAAATTTGCTGACTTGTTTTGTAAATTATCTTGTGATCTCTCCTCGACAATGTTCCTGTTGTGCTTGTCAAGAATGTGTATTCCACTGCTGTTGGATGAAGTCTTCCATACACTTCTGTTAAATTTTTTAGTCTAAAGTATTGCTCAAATCCAATATTTCCTTATTCATTTTTTGTCAGAATGATTCATCCAGTTAATATTAGAATATTGAAGTCCCTATGATTATTATATTGTGTATTTCTCCCTTCATATCTGTTAGCATTTGCTTAATATGTTTACGTGATTGAATGCCCATATATTTACCACTGTTATATCTTCCTGGTGAAATGATCCCTTTGTATGAAGTTTTTTGTCTCTTGTTATCATTTTTGGTTTAAAGTCTATTTTGTCTAATATTAGTATAGCTACTTCTTCACTCTCAAACATTTACAAAAAAAACTAGCACCAATTCTCAAATTCTTCAAAAAAAAAAAATGAAAAGTAGACATTCCCAAACTCATTTTATAAGATTAGTAGTATCCTGACACCAAACACAGGTAAATACTACAAAGAAAAAAAAAGAATGAATGAAACCTATAGGCCTATATCCCTAATGAATACAGACACAAAATTTCTCAACCGAGTATTGGCAAACCAAATTGAGGAGCACATTAAAAGGTTCATACACCATGATCAAGAGGGATGTATAGAAGGGATACAGGATGAGCCAACATACACAGATCAATAAATGTGATAAACCACATAGTACAATGAAAGATAAAAATCACATGATTAAATAGATGCAGAAAGGCAGTTAACAAAATACATCTTCTCATGGTAAACATAATCAACAAAATAGTGAAGAAGGAATGACCTCAACATAATAGAGGCCATATATGACAAACCCATGGCTAACATTCAATGGTAAAATGTTGGAAGCTTTTTCTCTGAGATCAGAAGCAAGACAAGGATGCCCACCCTCACTACTCTTACAGAACACAGAACTGGAAGTGCCAGCCTGAGCAATCAGGCTCAAAAGAAATAAATGGCATCCAAACATTAAAAAAAGAAGTATAATTGTGTTTGCTTGGAAATTACATATATAATCATATAGAGAAGATCCTAGATACCACCAAAAAACTATTAGAACTCATCAACAAAGTTTTAGTAAAGTTGCAAAACAGAAACTCAACATAAAGAAATGAGTTGCCTTTTTATTCAATAAGAAAAAATATGTGAAAAGACTTTTAAAATCCCATTCACAATATCATCAAAAACAAGAAAACACTTAGGAATAAACTGAACCAAGGAGGCAAATGACCTGTATACTTAAAACTACAAGATTTTGATGAAAGAAATTGAAGAAGAATTAAGATATCCTGTATTCATGAATTGAAAGAATTAATTCTGCTAAAATGTCCACACCACTCAAAACCATCTATAGATTCAGTGAAATCCCTATCAAATTTGAGTGGTATTTTTTACAGATATAAACAAAGCAAATCTAAAATCTGTATGGATCCAAAAAAGTCCCCAATCATGAAAGCCACCCTGACAAAGAAGAACAAAACTGGAGGCATCCCATTTCCTGATTCAAACTATATTATAAAGCTCTAGTGATCAGAATAGTATAGTACTCACTGAACAAATAGACACATACACCAAAGGAACTGAATGAAGAGCCCAGACATAAACCCACCAATATACAACTAACATTTTTTATTTAAATTCAATTAGCCAACATATAGTACATCATTAGTTTAAGATGTAGTGTTCATTAGTTATCAGATAAACAAACATTTGACAAAGTAGAGAATATTCATGGGGAAACATAGTCTCTTTAATACATGGTCCCAAGAAAACTAGGTAAGTACATGCAGAGAAATGAAATTGGAACTCTGTATACACAGCTCACAAAAATTACCTTGAAATGGATTGAGATGTAAACATAAGACCTGAAATTGTATAACTCCTAGAAGACAACATAGAGGAAAAGATTCATGACATTGGACACTTTGATAGTTACCAAATGAGGGTGTTCTGGCATTATCCTATCTACAAACACAGCCTACTCATTGTGATCCAAATTTCAATCCAGAGCCAGAATAGGACACTAAAAGCACTAGCAACAAAAGCAAAAAATTAGTAAGTGGGACTACATTGAACAAAAAGCTTCTGCACAACAAAAAAGCAATCAACAAAATAAAAAGTCAGCCTACAGAATGGGAGAAAATACTTACACATCTTCTACATGGTAGGGGTTAATATCCAAAATATACAAGGAACTCATGCACCTCTGGAGCATAAAACCAAACAATACCATTTTTTGAAAAGGACAGAGGCACTGAATAGATATTTTCCCAGAGAAGACATACTAATGGCCAATAGATATAACAAAGGTATTCGACATCCCTAATTGTCAGGAAAATGCAAACCAAAACCACAAGCAGATATCACCTCACACCTTTTAGAATGGCTATCATCAAAAAGACAAAAAATAACAAGAGTCGGTGAGGGAACACCTGTGCACAGTTGGTGGGAATGTAAACGGATACAGCCTCTATGGAAAGCAGTACAAAGATTCCTCAAAAAATTAACAATGGAACTGCTATTGTACCCAGCACCAACTTCTAGGTACACGTCCAAAGGAAATGAAATCAGGATATTACAGAGATATATGCCGCCCTCCCATATTCATTGCAGCATCATTCACAATGGCCAAGATGTGGAGACAACCTAAGTGTCCACACAGATGAATGGATAAAGAGGATATGGCATAAGTATCTAAAGGAATATTATTCAGCCAGGAGAAGGAAGGAAATCCTGCCTTTTAGGACAACATGGATGGACTTGAGGGCATTATACTAAGTGAAACAAGTCAGAAGAGAAAGACAAATACTATGTGATCTCATATAACTGTGGGATCCAGAAAAGCTGAACTTGTAGATACAGAGAGTAGAATGGTGGTTACCAGGGGCTGAGGGGTAGGAGAAGTGGGAGAGTTGGGCAAAGGGTACCAACTACCAGTTATAACATGAATAAGTCCTGAGGATCTAATGTACAGCATGGTGGTTATAGTCCATATGATTGTATTATAGACTTAAAAGTTGCTAAGAGATCATATCCTAAATGTTCTCACCACAAAGAACAAGTTGTAATTATGTCATGTGATGAAGGTGTTAGCTGACACTATGGTGACAATAAATTTGTTATATATATATATTCACATTTTGTATCCCTAAAACTTGTTCACTGTTATATGTCAATTATATCTTAGTGTATCTGGGGAAAAATAAATAAAAACAAGAGATACCATTTATTTCTTTCATCCCATTCATTCTTCCTCTCCTAAGTCCACATTTTTACTGCTATTTAATATAAATCTCTACAAAGTTACTAAATGAGAGTGTTCTAGCATTATCCCACCTACAAACACAGTCCACTCTTTGTGATCCAAATTTCAACCCAGAGACTGAAAGAATAGCACTTCTATATTTTTTAACTTAAGTGTATCTATAATGACAGCTAAAGAGGTATAGTTTGTTCATGGAGCTCTCGAGCGGTACAAGAATCTATCAATAACAGATACTCCCACCATCTCCATGTAAGTGTTTTTTTCTTTCCAATATCCCCTACAGGAATAAACTGTTACCACATACAGTTGGGCATATTTGTAAATATTTCAGAAAACACTGGAAATTGATATGTAAACCTGTCACTTCTAGTAGTAGGACAAGCTAAAGGAAACATACTTTCTTCCACTATTCATCTTCACAAATGGTTAAAAGATTGACCTGCAAGAGATTGCAGGTGGAGTCCATATTTGTGCATGTGCATAGCTCTCTGTGTAATAATATATCAATTTTTATGCTACTCCAATCTAAATGCAAGTCAAAATGTAATATGTTGTGCAATAGTATGAGGGGAAACATACTTTGGGAACTATGGGATCATTTTTCCAAAAAGGGCAGTGAAACCTGAGAGAGGTTGATTTCATGCTAAAAATGATACATTGTAGCCAATGTACTTCCTTTATATACATTAAAACAGAGTTCTCATTTCAATAGATAAATTAATAAAGAAGCCTTCCTTGTTTTTCTTCTTTCATTCAAAATTATATATACATATTTAATTTTTATTTAAAATTCTAGTTAGTTAACATACAGTCCAAATTAGTTTCAGGAGTAGAATTCAGTGATTCATCACTTACATACAACATCAGTGTTCATCATAACAAATGCAAGTGCCCTCCTTTTTTTTTTTTTAAGATTTATTTATTTGTGGGATGCCTGTGTGCCTCAGTCAGTTAAGCCTCTGACTTCGGCTTAGGTCATAATCCCAGGGTCCTGGGATCGAACCCGCATCGGGCTTCTTGCTCAGTGTTGAGCCTGCTGCTCCCTCTGCTTGCTCTCTCTCTCTGTCCAATAAATAGATAAAATCTTTTTTAAAAAATTATTTATTTGTTTTAGAGAGAACAAGCAGGAGGTGGGGCAGAGGGATAGGGAGAAAATCCTCAAGCAGACTCACCACTGAGTGAGAGCCCCCCCACGAGATCATGACCTGAGCTGAAACTAAGTCAGACACTCAAACAGCTGAACCACCCAGGCACCTCACAAGTGCCCTACTTAATACCCATCACCCATCTAGTCCTCCCCACCCCCATCCCTCCATCAACCCTCACTTTTTCTCTGTAGATAAGAATCCATTATGGTTTCATTCCCTCTCTCTTCTTTCTTTTTTATCCTCCCTCCCATATGTTCATCTGTTTTATTTCTTTAACTCCATCTGTGAGTTAAATCATATGGTATTTGTCTTTCCTTCACTGACTTATTTCACTTAGCATAATACTCTACCTCCTTCCATGTCATTGCAAATGGCAAGATCTCATTTTTTCATGACTGAGTAATATTCCATTGTGTGTGTGTGTGTGTGTGTGTGTGTGTATACCACACCTTCTTTATCCATTCATCAGTCAATGGATGGGCTCTTTCCATAGTTTGGCTATTGTTGATAATGCTGCTATAAACAATTGGGTGCATGTACCCAATAAAGAAGCCTACCAGGAGAATCTTGCAAAACTGTTTCAATGTTTACAAACACTTAAAATAGGGATTTAAAAATCTGTGGAAAGCACTATTTGTGACCTGATACCAGAGTCAGGAGGGACTGCTGAGAAAGGCTTTGACAACTGATCATGACATCCCATTGATCATGAGGATCCCAAATACTCCAATCATTAGAAATGTCCAGGATGCTTCACTGAGACTAAAGACACAGGCCAACAACTGAACAACCTCACTTTCAAAAGAGTTAAAACTGGGGGCTCCTGTGTGGCTCAGTTGTTAAGCATCTGCCTTGGCTCGGGTCGTGATCCAGGGGTCTTGGGATCAAGCCCTGCATCAGGCTCCCTGCTCAGCGGGAAGCCTGCTTCTCCCTCTCCTACTCCCCCCTGCTTGTTTTCCCTCTCTCGCTATGTCTCTCTCTGTCAAATAAATAAATAAAATCTTAAAAAAAAAAAAAAAAGGAGTTAAAAGTGTCCTTGGAAATGGTTGCCTAATCAGAAGAACTTACACTTCTTGGGTGCCTGGGTGGCTCAGTTGGTTAAGCGACTGCCTTCGGCTCAGGTCATGATCCTGGAGTCTCGGGATCGAGTCCCGCATCGGGCTCCCTGCTCGGCAGGGAGTCTGCTTCTCCCTCTGACCCTACCCCCTCTTGGGCTCTCTCTCTCACTCTCTCTCTCTCAAATAAATAAATAAAATCTTTAAAAAAAAAAGAAAAGAAGAACTTACACTTCTTAAAGACCTCATAGATTTCTATCAGTTCAGAATGATTAAAATATCCACCCACCAATTTAAATCAATAGAATTAAATTTTTAAAACAGAGCAGGTGTGGGGCCCAGGACAGGCTGCCCCAAAATTGACCTGAATGGCATATTGATTATTTTGAATGGAAGCTACTGGAAAAGCAGGAGGTGCAAGGACATCATACTCTCCTCTGTCCCCCTGAAAGCAGGAAACAGATCTCCCCTATTCAAGGCACCCTCCCGGGACTAAGAAGTAAAAGACATCCTTATCAGCACAGGTGAGACCTTAAAGTTGAGAAAGCTGTAGAAATAAGCCTTGCTACTTTTTACGATTCTACTACCTCAGCTCAAATTCCAATTAGAATTCCTTCCTAACTAAAGCTCCTCCAACACCTGTTTTCTTTATCCTGTAAATTCCTCACACATTTCTTGTCTCTGTATAAATGTATAAAAACTGCCTGCCTTGATCATTTCTTTGGGTCTCAATTTCATTATTGGGCCTCCACATGCAGGTAATAAAACTTGGAGTTTTTTCTCCTGTTACTCTCTGTCATCTCCATTTAATTCCAAAACAGCTGGAAGAACCCTGGGAGAAAGAAGGAAATGTCTCCCTCCCCAAAGCAAGTGTCCTGTCCCTAAGGCCACCTCAGGGACCCCATCCCCTGACCCCTCTGATCAGCAGTCATTCATCTGCTCATTTCTGAATTTACACAGAGCCCACCTTCCCAGCAAACCACATTTCCATACACAGTCGTTCCCAGAGTCTGCAAGACCAGGTCTGAAGTACATTACTATATCACAACAATGAAAGAAGCTCTCGGGCACCTGGGTGGCTCAGTCGTCAAGCGTCTGCCTTCGGCTCAGGTCATGATCCCAGGGTCCTTGGATCGAGTCCCACATCGGGCTCCCTCCTCGGCGGGAAGCCTGCTCTCCCTCTCCCACTCCTGCTGCTTGTGTTCCCGCTCTCGCTATCTCTGTCTCTGACAAATAAATAAATAAATAAAATCTTTAAAAAAGAAAGAAAGAAAGAAAGAAGCTCTCACCTACATTACAAAACAAGGATCTGAAAAGAAGTTACCTGCAAAGGAAAGGGTTCACAGGGATCTATAACCTGTTCGTCCCTCCTCAGTGAGCCTGGTCAGAGCAGAACTCTGGCAAAGAGTAACCGTGAAATGCACAGACTATGAGATACATGAGCGTCTTACAGGGGTGGCTGTATTCTGACTACTGACCTAGTAGTGATTTCAGCAGGACATAGAGCGTCTGGTTAGAGTGCAGGAACCCTACATGTACACATTGCAGATATGCTAACAAATGACAGTCCTAAAGCCAGAACAAGGCTACAAAGGTCGGGACATATAATCTGAGAATCCCCCAAGCCTCTCTGTGCTGACTTGTACCACAGGAGAGATGGTGGGGGGATGGGTTACATAGGTGATGGTGAACAAAGAGTAAATTTGTGATGATGTAAGTGTGGAATCAGTATATTATACACCTGAAACTAGTATAACACTGTATGTTAACTATACTGGAATTAAAATTTTAAAATAATTTAAAAACTAAAAGATAATAAAGTAACTTCAAAACAGGTTTTTGGGTTTTTTTGGAAAAAAAGAATTGTTTCGGGCACCTGGGTGGCTCAGTTGGTTAAGTGACTGCCTTCGGCTCAGGTCATGATCCTGGAGTCCCAGGATCGAGTCCCGCATCAGGCTCCCTGCTCGGCGGGGAGTCTGCTTCTCCCTCTGACCCTCCCCCCTCTCCTGCTCTCTCTCTCTCATTCTCTCTCTCTCAAATAAATAAATAAATAAAATCTTTAAAAAAAAAAAGAAAAAAAGAATTGTTTCAAAACAAAGAGAAAGCCTACTGAACGGGAGAAGATACTTAAAAATGACATATCTGATAAATGGTTAGTATCCAAAATATGTAAAGATCTCATACATACAACACCCCAAAAACCCAAATAATCTAATTTTAAAAATGGGTAGAAGACATGAACAAATATTTCTCCAAAGAAGACATACAGATGGCCAATAGGCACAGAAAAGATGCTCAACATTACTACTCTTCAGAGAAATGCAAATCAAAACCATAATGAGATATCACCTCACAATGTCAGAATTGCTAAAATCAAAAACATGAGAAGAAAGTGTCAGTGAGGTTTTGGAGAAAAAGGAACCCTCCTGCATTCTTGGTGGGAATGCAAACTGGTGCAGCCACTGTGGAAAACAGTATGGAGGTTTCTCAAAAAGTCAGATATAGAACAAATCTACCATCAGGTAGTGGTGCTACTGAGTATTTACCCAAAAAAGATCACTCAAATGGATACATGCACCACTGTGTTTATAGCAGCATTATTTACAATAACCAAACTATGGAAGCAGCCCAAGAGTGCATCAGTAGATGACTGGATAAAGAAGATGTGTTATATAGACATTGGAATGTTACTCAGTCATAAAGAAAAATGAAATCTTGCCATTTGGAATGATGTGGATGGAACTAGAGAGTATTATGCTAAGCGAAATAAGTCAGTCAGAGGAGGACAAATACCATATGATTTCATTCGTATGTGGATTTAAGAAACAAAACAGGAGTCGGGCGGGGGAGTGGCGGGCAGGCGGGTGGGGAGGGGAACCAAACTAAAAAAGAAAAAAAAAAAAGAAAAAAAACAAATGAGCAAAGGAAAAAAAGAGAGAGAAAGACAAACCAAGAAACAGAACAACTATAGAAAACAACACTCACTGATGGTCACCAGAGGGGTGGTGGAGAGATGGGTAAAATAAGTGATGGGGATTAAGGAGGGCACTTGTGATGAGCACTGGATGTTGTATGGAATTGTTGAATCATTCTACTGTACACCTGTAACTAATAATATACTGTATCTTAACTCTACTTTGATGGAAATAAAAACTTAAATAAATGAAAATAAAATATATAAAGTAATTTCAAACCAACAAAAACAATTGAAACAAAAAAAAGAATTGTGTTTCATGCAAGTTGGACATTTTGGGTCTCTGGAATCACCCATTACCTGAGCTGAGGATGTGCACCCTGTGTTCCTCAGAAAGCAAAGGAGTTGGAAGAATCCATGAGTTGCTCTAAAGCATCATGATCACCCTGACCTCCATGTGCTAAAGACAGATGGAATAAAATAATTTAGCCAAGCCTTGGGTACAATCCCACAGCCATGCCAGTTATTGGTGAAAATTCAAAAGGAAACAGTCCAAATAATATTGGTGGCAATTTACACAACCCTGGAGTCTGTTGTAGACAAAGCATGGAGGGTGTGGGGAGGCAAATTCCTAACATAGAAAAATGTTACAGAACAATCCTGAACTTGTTTGGTCTTTCAAGTACCTACTTTTTTATTTTAACATGGATCCCAGAGACCTTTATTTATTTTATTATTTCTGTCATTTTTTTTATGTTCAGTTAGCCAGCATATAGTACGTCATAAGTTTTTGTCGTAGTGTTCAACATCGTAAGTTTTTGATGTAGTGTTCAATGATTCATTAATTGCATATAACACCCAGTGCTCATCACAGCACATGTCCTCCTTAATACCCATAACCTGGTTACCCCATCCCCCCACCACCTCCCTTCGGTAACCCACAGTTTGGCTTATCTGTGTTTATTCCCATGAATCATAAACATCCAAATGCCATTCAAACATTCACTTAAAGGAAATGAATCTGTTTCACCCCAGGGCTCTGTGTGACCTTAAGAGCAGAGAAGTGGATGCTCACCCAGAACAATAGGCTGTGTGGTTTCATGAGACCTGGAGGGTTTTTGCACCAAAGAGAGTTCATGTGAGGGATTTTAAACTTTCCATTTGGTATAACTGTCAGGATGTGGTTGAAACATAATGGAGAGTGGGAAATTT
>NC_058410.1:143550044-143572042 GCF_002201575.2 Neomonachus schauinslandi | reverse complement strand
TTGGTTCTCATCTATTAAAGACCTACATGTTTTACAAAATACTTTAGGCTTTTTTGTCATAATTGCCTGAAACATTTACATATAAATATATAAATAAGAGTCCATTCAGTTCCTTAATTTTAAATGTAAATATGTGAGGTCATGACCTCAGGGTGTAGGGATGGAGCCCAGCTTAGGCATAGAGTTCCCCACCCAGCAGGGAGTCCGCTTCCCTCTCTATCTCCTTCTTCGCCTCCCCCCACTCATGCACACTCTTTCTCTCTCTAAAATAAATAAATTAATCTTTAAAAATAAATAAATAAATGTAAATATGTGAATTTTTTTTCAATTACTCTCCATAACCACTGTACACAGGATCACAGAGCTAATAATGAGGCACAGTCTAATCTTTAAGCTGAATATAAAGGAGGGCAACCAAATTCTACCAAACTTCTAATGAGGTTATTGGGGGAAAAAATGATTTTTTTTACTTAAATTCGATTAATTATCATATAATGTATTATTTGTTTCACGGGTACAGGTCTGTGATTCATCAGTTTGTTTTATAAGATTTTATTTGTTTATTTGACAGAGAGAGCGAGAGAGCACAAGCAGAGGGAGTAGCAGAGGGAGAGGGATAAACAGGCTCCCGGCTGAGCAGGGAGCCCGAAGCGGGACCCAATCCCATGACCCTGAGATCATGACCTGAGCTGAAGGCAGATGCTCAACCGTCTGAGCCACCCAAGCGCCCTTGTGATTCATAAGTCTTACACAACGCCCAGTGCTCATTATAACACATACCCTCCCCAATGTCCACCACCCAGTTACCCCATCCTTCCACTCCACTCCCCTCCAGCAACCCTCAGTTTGTTTCATAAGATTAAGAGTCTTCTGTGCTTTGTCTCCCTCTTTGGTCTTGACTTGTTTCATTTTTTCCTCTCTTCCCTATGATCCTCTGCCTTGTTTCTTAAATTCCACATATCAGTGAGATAATACGATAATTGTCTTTCTCTGACTATTTCACTTAACATAATACCCTCTAGTTCAATCCTTGTCATTGCAAACGGCAAGATATCATTTTTTGATGGCTGCATAATATTCCATTGTATATATATACCACCTCTTCTTTATCCATTGATCAGTCACTGGACATCTGGGCTCTTTCCACAGTTTGGCTATTGTGGATATTGCTGCTATGAACATTGGGTGCAGGTGCCCCTTTGGATCACTATATTTGTATCTTTGGGGTAAATACCCAGTAGTGCAATTGCTGGGTCATAAGGTAGCTCTATTTTCAACGTTTTGAGGAACTTCCATACTGTTTCCCAGAGTGGCTGTACCAGCTTGCATTCCCACCAATAGTATAGGAGGGTTCCCCTTTCTCCATATCATCACCAACATTTGTTATTTCTTGTCTTGTTAATTTTAGCCATTGTAACTGGAGTGAGATGGTATCACATTGTGGTTTTGATTTGTATTTCTCTGACACAAGAGTGATGTTGAAAACTTTTTCATGTGTCTGTTGGCAATTTGAATGTCTTCCTTGGAGAAATGTTTGTTCATGTCTTCTGTCTATTTCTTGGTTGGATTATTTGTTCTTTTGGTGTTGAGTTTGGTAAGTTCTTTATAGATTTTGGATACTAACCCTTTATCTGATATGTCATTTGCGAATAGCTTTTCCCATTCTCTCTGTTGTCTTTTGGTTTTGTTGACTCTTTCCTTTGCTGTGCAAAAGCTTTTCATCTTGATGCAGTTCCAATAGCTCATTTTTGCTTTTGCTTCCCTTGCCTTTGGAGACATGTCTAGCAAGGAGTTGCTGCTGCCGAGATCACAGAGTTGTTGCTTGTGTTCTCTTCTAGGAATTTGATGCATTCCTGTCTCACATTGGGGTCTTTCATCCAATTTGAGTTTATCCTTGGGTATGGTATAAGAGAATGGTTCAGTTTCATTCTTCTGCATGTGGCTGTCCAATTTTCCTGACACCATTTGTTGAAGAGACTGTCTTTTTTCCATTGGATATTCCTTCCTGCTTTGTGAAAGATTAGTTGACCATAGTGTTGAAGGTCCATTTCTGGGTTCTTTACTCTGTTCCATTGATCTAGGTGTCTGTTTCTGTGACAGTACCATACTGTCTTGATGACTAAACCTTTGTAATAGAGCTTGAAGTCCAGAATTGTATGCCACCAGCTTTCGTTTTCGTTTTCAACATTCCTTTGGCTATTCAGGGTCTTTTCTGGTTCCATACAAATTTTAGGATTATTTGTTCCAGTTCTGTGAAAAAAGTTGGTGGTATTTTGAAAGGGATTGCATTGAATGTGTAGATTGCTCTAGGTAGCATAGAGATTTTAACAATATTTATTCTTCCAATCCATTAGCATGGAATGTTTTTCCATCTCTTTGTGTCCTTCAATTTCTTTCATGAGTGTTCTACAGTTTTTAGAGTACAGATCCTTTACCTATTTGGTTAGGTATTCCTAGGTATCTTATGGTTTTGGGTGCAATTGTAAATGGCAGTAAATCCTTCATTTCTCTTTCTTCTGTCTCACTGATGGTGTATAGAAATGCAACTGATTTCTGTGCATTGATTTTGTATCCTGTCACTTTACTGAATTCCTGTATGAGTTCTAGCAATTTTGGAGCAGAGTCTTTTGGGTTACCCACATAGAGTATCATGTCATCTGCAGAGAATGAGAGTTTGACTTCTTTGCTGATTCCGATGCCTTTTATTTCTTTTCTTTTCTCTCTCTCTCTCTCTCTCTCTCTCTTTTTTATCTGATTGCTGAGGCTAGGACTTCTAGTAATATGTTAAACAGCTGTGGTGATAGTGGACATCCCTCCTGTATTCCTGACCTTAGGAGAACAGCTCTCAGGTTTTCCCCATTGAGAATGATACTCACTATGAGTTTTCATAGATGGTTTTTATGATATTTAGGTATGTTTCATCTCTCCACTGTAAAGGGTTTTAATCAAGAAAGGATGCTGTACTTTGTCAAATGCTTCTTCTGCATTTATTGAGAGGCTCTTGTCCTTTCTTTTATTTATGTAGTGTATCACTTTGAATGATCTGTGGGTGTTGAACCAACCTTGCAGCCCAGGAATAAATCTCAATTGGTTGTGGTGAATAATCCTTTTAATGTACTGTTGGATCCTATTGACTAGTTTTGGTGAGAATTTTGGCATCCATGTTCATCAGGGACATAGGTCTGTAATTCTCCTTTTTGATAGGGTCTTTGTCTGGTTTTGGGATCAAGGTGATGCTGGCCTCATAATAGAGTTCTATTTTTCAAAACAGCTTCAGAAGAATAGGTATTAATTCTTCTTTAAATGTTTGGTAGAATTCCCCTGGAAAGCCATCTGGATGTGGACTTTGGTTTTTTGTGAGGTTTTTGATTACTCCTTCAATTTCCTTGCTGGTTGCGGGTGTGTTCAGGTTTTCTATTTCTTCGTGGTTCAGTTTTGGTAGCTTATACATCTCTAGGAATGCATTCATTTCTTCCAGATTGCCTAACTTGTTGGCATATAGATGCTCATAATATGTTCTTATAATTGTTTTAGTTTCTACATTGTTAGTTGTGATCTCTCCTCTTTCATCCGTGATTTTATTTATTTGGGTCCTTTCTCTTTTCTTTTGGATAAGTCTGGCCAGGGGTTTATCAATCTTATTCATTCATTCAAAGAACCAGCTCCTACTTTCATTGATCTGTTCTCCCATTCTTTTGGTTTCTATTTCATTGATTTCTGCCCTATTCTTTATTATTTCTCTTCTTCTCCTGTGTTTAGGCTTTATTTGCTGTTCTTTCTCTAGCTCCTTTAGGTGCAGGGATAGGTTGTGTCTTTGAGACCTTTCTTGTTTCTTGACAAAGGCTTATATTGCTATACACTTCCCTCTTAGGCCGCCTTTGCTGCATGCCAAGATTTTGAACAGTTGTGTTTTCATTTTCATTTGTTTCCATGAATTTTTTAAATTCCTCTTTAATTTCCTGGTTGATCCATTCATTCTTTAGTAGGATGCTCTTTAACCTCCAGGTATTTGAGTTCTTTCCAACTTGTGATTGAGTTCCAGTTTCAAAGCATTGAGGTCTGAAAATATGCAGGGAACGATTCCAGTCTTTTGGTACCGGTTGAGGCCTGATTTGTGACCCAGGATGTGATCTGTTCTGGAGAATGTTCGTGTGCACTCGAAAAGAATATGTATTCTGTTGCTTTAGGATGGAATGCTGTGAATATGTCTGTAAAGTCCATCTGGTCCAGTGTGTCATTCAAAGTCCTTGTTTCCTTGTTAATCTTCTGCTTAGATAATCTGTCCATTGCAGTGAGTGGGTTGTTAAAGTTCCCCCACTATTATTGTATTATTACTGACGTGTTTCTTTGATTTTGTTATTAATTGGCTTGTATAATTGGCTGCTCCCATGTTAGGGGCATAAATATTTACAATTGTTAGAACTTCTTGTTAGATAGACCCTTTAAGTATGATATAGTGTCCTTCTTCATCTCTTATTACAGTCTTTGGTTTAAAATCTAATTTGTCTGATCTAAGGACTGCCATCCGAACTTTCTTTTGATGTCCATTAGCATGATAAATGGTTTTCCATCCCCTCACTTTAAATCTGGAGCTGTCTTTGGGTCTAAAATGAGTCTCTTGCAGACAGCATGTGATAGGTCCTGCTTTTTTATCCAGTCTGATATCCTGTCTCTTTTGATTGGGGCATTTAGCCCATTGACAGTCAGTAACTATTGAATGTTATGAATTTAGTGCCATTGTATTACCTGTAAAGTCACTGTTTCTGTAGATTGTCTCTGTTCCTTTCTGGTCTATGTTCCTTTGGGCTCACTGTTTGCTTAGAGGATCCCCTTTAATACTTCTTGTAGGGCTTGTTTCGTTATCACAAATTCTTTAATTTCTGTTTTTCCTGGAAGCTTTTTATCTCTCCTTCTATTTTGAATGACATCCTAACTGGATAAAGTATTCTTGGCTGCATATTTTTCTCATTTAGCACCCTGACAACATCATGCCAGTCCTTTCTGGCCGGCCAGGTCTCTGTGGATAAGTCTGCTGCCAGTCTAATGTTTCTACCCTTTTAGGTTACAGACCTCTTCTCCTGAGCTGCTTTCAGGATTTTCTCTTTGTCTCCGAGATTTGAAAGTTTCACTACTAGATGTCGAGGTATTGACCTATTTTTCTTGATTTTGAGGGGGCTTCTCTGTGCCTCCTGGATTTTGATGCCTGTTTCCTTCCCCAGATTAGGGAAGTTCTCTGCTCCAATATACCTTCTCCCCCTCTCTCTCTTTCCTCTTCTTCTGAGATCCCAATTGTTCTAATACTGCTTATGTTATTATATCACTTATGTCTCAAATTCTCACCTCGTGATCCAGTAGTTGTTTCTTTCTCTCTGTTTCTTTCTCTTTCTCTAAACTTCATATTCTCCATCGTTTTGTCTTCTATATCAGGAATTCTCTCTTCAGCCTCATTTATCCTAGCAGTCAGAGCCTCCTTTTTTTTATTGCATCTCACTAGTAGCCTTTTTTTATTTGACTTGGTTAGATTTTAGTTCTTTTATTTCTCCAGAAAGAGATTCTCTAGTGTCTTTATGCTATTTTCAAGCCCAGCTAGTATCTTTATAATCGTTATTCTGAACTCTAGTTCTGACATCTTACTTATGTCCATACTGATTAGGTCCCTGGCACTCAGTACTGCCTCTTGTTCTCTTTTTTGAAGTGAGTTTTTCCATCTTGTCATTCTGTCCAGAGAAGAAAGATGAACAGGAGAACAAAATATCAAAATGGCAACAATGACCCCTGAGAAATATACACTAAACAAATCAGAAGAGACCCAAAACTGGGAGGAAAAAAAAGGAAAGAAAGACAAAAGGGGGAGGGAAGAGCATATAATCAGAGGTGAGAAGAATGTAGACATATACACTGGATTCTATGTATATTTTGGTCTGTTTTTTAGAAAACTAGATCCATAAATTTTATTTTATTTTATTTTTTTTAAGATTTTATTTATTTGTTTGACAGAGAGAAACACAGCGAGAGAGGGAACAAAGCAGGGGGAGTGGGAGAGGGAGAAGCAGGCTCTCCGCGGAGCAGGGAGCCCGACGCGGGGCTCAATCCCAGGACCCTGGGATCACGACCTGAGCCGAAGGCAGACGCTTAACGACTGAGCCACCCAGGCGCCCCTAGATCCATAAATTTTAAAGAAAGAAAAACATATATGTACAAAAGTATAATTAAATACAATGAAAGCATAAACTGTACCTGTAAAAATGGAAGTTAAAAGACAAAAAAAGACAAAAGAGGGGGAAAAAAACCAACAACAACAACAAAAAAGGAAGGGATATAAGCAGACAGGTGAACAGAACAGAGAAATACACTATCTTCTGAGTGTGCTTTGGTCATTTTGTTGGAAGAAACTACATCTCAAAATTGTAAAGAAAAAAACTTTATATATACAAAAATAAAATTAAACACATTGAAAGGATAGAATATAACTGTAAAGATGAAAATTTTCTTTTTTTTAATCTTTTTTTTTTAAAGAATTTATTTATTTATTTGACAGAGAGAGACACAGCCTGAGAGGGAACACAAGCAGGGGGAGTGGGAGAGGGAGAAGCAGGCTTCCCGCAGAGCAAGGAGCCCGATGTGGGACTCGATCCCAGGACCCTGGGATCATGACCTGAGCTGAAGGCAGACGCTTAACGACTGAGCCACCCAGGCGCCCTAAAGATGAAAAATTTAAAAAGACTTTAACAAAACAAAACAAAGAGGAAGAAGGAAAAAACAACAACAAAAAAGAGAATATGGTCAGACAGGTGACTAAGAACAGAGCCATACACTAGATTTTAGGTGTATTTTGGTCTGTTCAAAAAAAGTATATCCTAAAATTGTAAAGTAAGAAAAACTTATAAATATACACAAATAAGGTTAAATACAATGAAGGGATAGAATGTAACTGTAAAAATAAAAATTAAAAAAGATTTTAAAAAGGGAGTTGATAAAATAAGAAATTCGTTGAAAAAAGGAAAGAAAAAAATTTTTTTTTAAATTTCAGTTGAAAGACTAAGAATCATGGGGGAAAAGCCATGAATTCTATGTACTGATTTACCCTAGTGCTGGAGTTTTGCAGTTCTCATCGATCAGAAAACTTGGTCTTGGCTGGATGTTCTTGCTGATCTTCTGGGGGAGGGATCTGTTGCTTTGATCCTCAAGTGTCTTGCCCGGAGTGGAATTGCACCACCCTTGCCAGGGGGCCAGGCTAAGTAATCTGCTCCAGTTTGCTCTATGTGACTTTTGTTCCCTGAAGGCTTTTCATGCAGCTTTAGAGGATGAGAATGAAAATGGTAGCCTCCCAATCTCCAGCTCCAGGGAGGAAAGCTCAGGCCCCCACTCCTCAGTGAGCCCTCAGAGAAAAGCAGTGAGTCACTCCTGTCTCCCTGGTCTCCTGCCACATTTTGTGCTCACCTGGCCTGTGACCGAGTGTTTCTATCTCAGGCACTCGACCCCATCTGGAGTCTCCAAACCCTGCAGACTCCTGCAGCACACTCCTGCACCACTCTTCCCAGGGGAGAAAGAAGAGTCTCGCCATTCTGCCATTTGTTGGGCCCCTGTTCAGAGAGCAGTCGCCCACCTGTGCTGAGGTTCACAGTTTATGGCAACCCCAAGCCAAGAACCCACTCCTGAGCTCACTCATTGCAGCCAGCTTCCCCACACCAATGCCTGGGAACACTGCCACACTCAGGCACCTCCAGTCTTCCTGTGACCCTGAGGATCCTGAGACCACACTGTCCCAGCTAGGGTTCCGCCCCTACTTGTCCACCTGAGCAGCAGCCCTCATATGGGAACAGACTTCTAAAAGTTCTGGTTTTGTGCTCCGCTGCTTTATCACTTGCTGGTAGCCAGCTAACAGAGATTACCTCCCCTCACAGTCTATCTTCCCATATATCGCCTTGGATTCACTTCTCCACACCTCCCACCTTGCAGAAAGTAGTCGCTTTTCTATTTTTAGAATTGCAGCTATTCTTTTCTTAGATCTCCAGTTGAGTTCCCAGGTGTTCAGAATGATTTGATAGCTATCTAGCTGAATTCCTGGGACCAGACAAAATTATGGTCTCCTACTCCTCTGCCATTTTGGACTCCTTCCCATTCATTTTCTTTTTTACATCCCACATATGAGTGAAGTCATATGCTATTTGTCTTTCTCTAACTGACTTATTTCACTTATCATAATATATTCTAGTTCCATCCGTGTCACTGCAAATGGCAAGATTTCATCCTCTTTCATGGCTGAGTAATGTTCCATTGCAAATGGATATACCACATCTTCTTTAACCATTCATCAGTTGATGGTCATTTGGGCTCTCTCCATAACTTAGCTATTGTTGATAATACTGATATAAACATCAGGGTGAAGGGACACCTGGGTGGCTCAGTCAGTTGAGTGTCTGCCTTTGGCTCAGGTCATGATCCCAGGATCTTGGGATCCAGTCCTGAATCGGGCTCCTTGCTCAGCATGGAGCCTGCTTCTCCCTCTGCCTGTCACTTCCCTGCTTCTGCTCTCTCTCTCTCTGACAAATAAATACATAAACATAAGAGTGCATGTACTCCTTTGAATCAGTAATTTTGTATCCACTGGGTAAATATCTAGCTGTAATTGCTGCATCATAAGTTAGTTCTATTTTTAAGTTTTTGAGGAACCTCTATAGTGTTTTCCAGAGTAGCTGCACCAGTTTGCATTCTCAGCAGCAGTGGAAAAGAATTCCCCTTTTTCCACATCCTCACCAGTATCTGTTGTTTCCTGTATTATTAATTTTAGACATTGCGACAGGTGTGAGGTGATATCTCCTTGTGGTTTTAATTTTGTAATTCCATGATGATGGGTGATGTTGAGCATCTTTCATGTGTCTGTTAGCCATCTGTATGTCTCCTTTGAGAAAAAGTCTATTCCTGTCTACTTGTTAAAGGGCTTTCACACACATGTTCATCTAACACAAAAGGTAGGACATCGTGCATATGTTCACCTGCATTTCCATCCAGAGTCAGTGGTAACAAACCTGCTCACTCCCTGTTCAACATACCACACAGTCCCTCACCCTCTTCTGCACAAGGCATGACTCTGATGCTTTCATGGAAACATTCTCCCACTCTGGAGCTGGACACTCCATTGCTCCTGTGGGGTTCTTGAAGGATGCTCCCAAACTATTTCATCTTGGTGGGAATTTTCTGGAACCTAAACCAACTAGGTATAGTGATTGTGATGAGGATATAACTGAGAGCACTAGAAGCCCAAACGTGTGGAAAGAGGCCATAAATCCCTGGCTACATTTCCCTCATCCACACCCTCCCACTCCCAAACACACAACCATGTACATACACACAAAACACATGCATTAGGAAGCTTCCAAAATTTGGTTTACTATGTCTTCTTTGAATATTTGACCACTGAACAAATCCCTGCTCGGGCTGTTGAATATACAAGGACAATTAAAAGTGTTTGAGCCAATTTCTATTTTCATATATTAGAATTCTTTTAACTTTGGCCATTTGGGGACCAAGCCTATAATTCATTTGTAAATAAATTCTCAACTTTATTAACACTTCAACATTATAAATTATAAACCTTAAGCTTGTAATCACAATGAGGATATCTTTGAATGTTCAGCATGCTAACTAAAACATTAAGAGCACTTATTATCACTGACTTCTGTTAACCATTATTCTCTACCTGGTAATAGTCAGGGCTTATTGAAAGCAGTTAAAAATATTTCAAAGTCCCATGGAAAGAACCTAATTTTAGAGTCTGTATGTTTAGGTTCACATTTTGGCCTGATCAATTAAAACTGTGAAATTTCAAGACAAGAAATTAACCTCCCCATTAAGAGTATGCTCACCTGTACACTAACAATAATGTTGACTCTTGGTGCTATGGGAAATGAATAAGATAGAGAATGTGAAAATTCATAATAAATTGGAAAGTGCTATGTAAATGCAAAGAACTACTAGCAGTTCTGGCTAAGGTCACACTTTTTCTGTTGCATTTTCCTAGTCACCCTGCATGGAGCCATGCTATCAGCCACTCTCTGCTTAAAATGCCCTTCATGCAGCTTTCATGAAACTATTCAGCCTATTTATACTTACATGGCAGCAACCATTACCATTTTGATTCTTTTAAAACTCTATGTCCTTTACCTTTAATTCTCTTTTTAGACATTTTCCCCTTCAAAAATGATGGTACTTCAACTGAACCACCAAAGTGAGAATTGCCAAAGTGTATCAGGCTCTGAGTCCTCTCCCCAAGTAGAATCCTATGCTGTCCATTGTCAATCCTGACATATCTACCTGGATATTTACAATTAATATGTAAACCATATTTGGACACCAGTCCAAAGTCAGGTGTTACCCAGGACACCCTCCCTCAGAAGGTTCTAAAGGAGAATGTGTTCTATTCCTTTCTCTTAGCTTATGGTGTTGTCAGCAATCCTTGGCATCCTTTGGCTTCTAGATTCATTGTTGTTCCAATCTTTCCTTCACTTGGAATTCCCCCTGTATCTGTGTCTGGGTCTCTGTTTTCCATTCTTATAAGGACATTGGCCATTCCGGATTAAAGCACACCTTCATCATGGATAACTTCATCTTCATTAGATTACATCTTCAAAGACTCTTTTTTCAAATAAAGTCACATTCATATGCATAAGGTATTAGAATATGAACACAGCTTCGGTGGGCGGGGGGGGACAAAATTCACCTAAAACAGAACCTTTTCCTCTTGCCTTCTCTCTTCTAACAAAGGGATCAGCTGACCTCTCAGGCACCAAGACTGGTAACCTTAATGATACTGTGGATACGTTGATATATCACCTATAGTCATTCATCATATGCTACCCTGTCTCAGGCTGTCCTCAAGCTCCATAAGCTCCATAAGCTGATCCAGGCAGAATTCATGAGGTATCACATCATGTAATTGAAAATTGCTAAAATAATAGATCTTAAAAGTTCTCCTGAAAAGAAAATAAAGGGAACTCTGTGCAGCAATAGATGTTAACCAGAGTTACTGTGGTGATGATTCCACAGTATATACCAGTATCAAATCATTATGTTATATGCCTAAAACTAACACAATGCTATGTGAATATTGTAACTCAATTTAAAAAAGGAATTTAAACACTAGCAAAAAATATTGTAGCTAATACTATTAAATAGTATTGGTAAATGGTAGTTAAATAGAGACACAGTTTCACTCCCAATCAATGTGGCAGGAAGAGATTGACTACCTGTTGATGTCACCTCTCCAGAGGCTTCTTCTTTGGCTGCCTTTGGGGAGCCAAACTCTGAATACTTCAACTGAGGTTAATGAGTTACATGGGGCAGGACACTCCTGGGGCCCCTAAAAATAAACATATCCTCAGTCCCTAAAGCATGTACTCTGACTTTGCTGACTTATAAATTATCCCTCAGATATAACAGTAGTTCTTTTATTCATGGGCAGATTCCATAGAATTCACAGCTTCTAATGTGTTTAGCTGCAGACTACACTGTCCATTCTAATTTATCCTTCCTTTTATGTCTCCAAACACTGAAATGAGTGGACAATCTTTGTGGGTAAACCCTGGGGATGAGACAACTTATTCTAACATTAGTTGTGAAGAGAATTGGTACTACCTTTAACAGAGAATGAGTGAGGAGCACTTTTGACTTCCCTTGCCTTTGAGAGTCACCATTTTCAAGGATTATCCTTTCCACATTAGCATATTTTAAATACATGAATCTGCCTTTATTCTAAGGATTCTGTTCTGTTTCATCCCCTAACACTTGTCTACAGTTTCATAACCACACACCACTCGGCAATCACTGAGTGTATTAGCATTCATGGGAGCCAGCAGTCATGAGCTTTCATCTGCAGACATTCACTTTGCCATCAATATGCCAATCTCTTAGTTTCATATAACTGTAGTTCCTTCAAAGACCATCTTGCTTCTTCCAAGAGGTAGCCAGACAGGCAAGGGGGAACACCATGTGCCCACGACCTGCTGCAGCTGCAAGTGAAGGAACCCCAAAGTGCCAGCAAACAAACCTCCAGAAGCTACAAAGGTCCAAGGATGTATTCCCCTCCAGAACCTTCACAGGCTCTGCCAAGATCTTCATTTTGGACTTCTATCCTCCTGAGCTACAAGACAGTAAATCTGGTTCTCTTAAGCTACCTAGTTTGTGGCACTCTGTTATGGAAGACTAGGAAAATAATGCCACGTATTGAAATTTATACTAAAATGACCATATCCATTTAATTCTCCTTTTCTGGTTACAATGAATTTTACATATGTCTTATCAGAATATATGCTTTCTTGGTTCAGATCACTTGCTGTGCACCATTGAGAAGAACAAAATCACTGAAAATCGTGTTCTCAGCTAAGTTATGAGATATGTTGGTGATCTCTGAGAAATAACAGCCTACTTGAAAACCTTCTAAGAGACTTCGGATGGACACCATGATAGACTGGAGAAGCCCTTCTCTACCCTTAAAACACAAGGAGAGAGGGAATCACCAAAAGCTAAACCCCAAGAACATATGACAAAACAAATTCTGACTAATGCCCATTGTCTGATTCTGGATATTTTGGATCAGGGCCTGATAATGTGGAAGATACAGAAACTAAGAACCATGCTGTCACTAAAGAACATGCAAGGACTGATGGGTGCTTCTTTGAAACTTGACAACGGACCTATTGAAACGCAAACCTACCAGGTTTCAGTAAAGAGCTAAATACATTATGTCTTTTATTTCTTCTTAAAAGCTAGTAACATCATCTCCTTTATTTGGAAGGAGAGAAGGCCAGGCAGGAGTGGGGGCAGGGGGGGGAGCAGGCTTTAGAATCTCAAAGCTTATTAGCAGTAGATTTGTACTTACAATCCAAGTATTCTGATTCCCACTTTATTGCATTTTGAAACCTATTATCCCATGTTAATCTTACCCTTTGGCAACACAGTAACAACAGCCACCAAAACCATCACTGAAAGGATTTAGAAATAAAAGCAGAAGGGGATCGAGAATCCAACAGCAAAGGCATAAGAGAGGTGGCCAAATATCCTCTTGCCTGGTCATGGATTTTGCTAATAGAAAAGTGACATTTACAAAAGAGACAAAATCCAGCAAAGTTCCAGACAATACAGCTTTCTTTTAAAAACCTAAAGTTTGTGTGGCACCTAGGTGGCTCATTCAGTTAAGTGTCTGACTGTGGATTTTGGCTCAGGTCATGATCTCAGGGTCGTGAGATTGACCCCCACCTGGAGCTCTGTGCTGGATGTGGAGTCTGCTTAAGATTCTCTCTCCCTCTCCCTCTGCCCCTCCCCCCCACCCACCACCATGCTCATTGGCACCCATTCTCTCTCTAAAAAATTTAAAAATAAAATAAATAAAAAATAAAAACCTAGAGTTTGAATAGTCAAGACTATTAATTACTTACTTTCAAGACATTTTTTGCTTTACTATTCTCTATAAATTTCTATAACCCCTAGATTCACTTTCAATAGTCTGTTACAATTTTCTTTTGTTTGTTTTTTTGCAAGAGAGAGAGCGGGGTGGGGGGGCGGGCAGAGGTAGAGAAAGAATCTTAAGCAGACTCCACACTGAGTGCGGAGCTGGAAAGGGGGCTCAATCCCAGGACCCTGAGATCGCAAACCTGAGCCAAAATCAAGAGTCAAACACTTAACCAACTGAGCCACCCAGGCGCCCCTAGCCTGTATTACAGTTTTTAAACTTCTTCCCAATTTGTATTTATTCAACAAAGACTTTCTTTTGACTCTACTACATTCCAGACTCTTTCCCAAGTTTATGGTGATATTATGAGATGTTACTCTTGGTTTGGTTGTATTTACTCTTAAATGTGTATCACAGAGTGTATGGGGGTAGGGAGGTCATTCAAAAAAAAACAGTAATTTTAATACAAAACAGAATGAATTCTGCAAGATTGTATTTATAAGAAGTACTGATAAGATGTTGAATAAATATTTTTTCCATTACATTAAAAATTTTAAAAGACAGTTGTAAAGTTATAAAAAAGACTATGGGTGCCTGGGTGGCTCAGACAGTTAAGCATCGGACTCTTGGTTTGGGCTCAGGTCATGATCTCATGCTTGGTGGGACTCAGCCCACATTGGGCTCCCCACTCAGTGGGGAGTCCCCTTGAGGAACCTCTCCCTCTGCCCTTGCCCCCATGCTCTGTCTCTCTCTCTCTCAAAATAAATAAATAAATAAATAAATATTAAAAATAAAAAGACTAAACTTTGGATTGGTGATTTCCTGACATTTGGCTGAAAGTGGTGTCACTAACGATTACCACAACCTCTTTATCCATTCATCAGTCGATGGATATTTGGGCTCTTTCTATAATTTGGCTATTGTTGATAATGCTACTATAAACATCAGGGTACCTGTAACCCTTCTAATCTGTAATTTTGCATCCTTTGGGTAAATACCCTGTAGTGCAATTGCTGGATCCTAGGGTAGTTCTATTTTTAACTTTTTAGGGAACCTCCATCTAGTTTTCCAGAGGGACAGCACCAGTTTGCATTCCCACCAACAGTGTAAGAGGTTTCCCCTTTCTCTGCATCATTGAAAACACCTTTAGTTTCCTGAGTTGTTAATTTTAGCCATCGTGATTGGTATGACGTGGTGTCTCATTGTGGTTTTGATTTCTATTTCCCTGATGCTGAGTGATGTTGAGCATCTTTTCATGTGTCTATTAGCCATCTGGATGTTTTCTTTGGAAAATATCTATCCATGCCTTCTGCCCATTTTTTAACTGGATTATTTGTTTTTTGAGTGTTGAGTTTGAGAAGCTCTTTATAAATTTTGTATACTATCCCTTTATCTGATATGTCATTTGCAAGTATCTTCTCCCATTCCATATGCTGCCTTTTAATTTTGTTGATTCTTTCCTTCCCTGTGCAGAAGCTTTTTATCTTGAAGAAGTCCCAATACTTCATTTTTGCTTTTGTTTCCCTTGCTTCCAGAGATGTGTCTAGTAAGTGGATGACGTCAAAGAGGTTTCTGCCTGTGTTGTCCTCAAGGATTTTGATGGGTTCCTGTCTCACATGAAGGTCTTTCATCCATTTTGAATCTATTTTTGTGTATGGTGTAAAAAAGTAGTCCAGTTTCATCTTTACATGTGGCTGTCCAGGTTTCCCAACACCATTTGTTGAAGACACTGTCTTTTTTACCATTGGATATTATTTCCTGCTTTATCAAAAATCAGTTGACCATATAGCTGTGGGTTAATTTCTGGGTTCTCAATTCTGTGCCATTGATCTATTTTTGTGCCAGTACCATATTTCTTGATCACTACAACTTTGCAGTATAAATTGAAGTCTGGGTTTCTGATGCCTCCAGCTTTGCTTTTCTTTTGCAAGATTGCTTTGAGTATTCAGGGTGTTCTGTGGTCCCATACAAATTTTAGAATTGATTGTCCTAGCTTGGTGAAAATGTTGGTGGTAATTTGATAGGGATTGCATCAAATGTATAGATTGCTTTTGGTAATATAGACATTTTTTTTAAAGATTTTATTTATTTATTTGACAGAGAGAGACACAGCGAGAGAGGGAACACAAGCAGGGGAGGTGGGAGAGGGAGAAGCAGGCCTCCCGCCGAGCAGGGAGCCCGATGCGGGGCTCGATCCCAGGACCCTGGGATCATGACCTGAGCCGACGCTTAACGACTGAGCCACCCAGGCGCCCCTGTAATATAGACATTTTAACAATATTTATTCTTGCAATCCATGAGAATAGAATGTTTTTCCATTTCCTTATGTCATCTTCAATTTCTTTCAACAGTGTTGTATAGTTTTCAGAACACAGATCATTTACCTTCTTGGTTAGGTTCATTCCTAGGTACCTTATTATGTTTGATGTAGTTGTAAATGGGATTGATTTGTTCATTTCTCTTTCTGCTGCTTCATTATTGGTGTATAGAAATGCAACAAATTTCTGTACATTGGTTTATATCCTGTGATTTAACTGAATTTGTGTATCACTTTCCACTTTCAGGTGGAATCTTTTAGGTTTTCAATATAGAGTATCATGTCTTCTGCAAATGCTAAAAGTTTCACTTATCCCTTGCCCGTTTGGATGCCTTTCATGTCTTTTTTGTTTTCTTTTTTTTTTTTTAAGATTTTATTTATTTATTTGGCAGAGAGACACAGCGAGAGAGGGAACACAAGCACCGGGAGTGGGACAGGGAGAAGCAGGCTTCCCACAGAGCAGGGAGCCTGATGCAGGGCTCGATCCCAGGACTTGGGATCATGACCTGAGCTGAAGGCAGCCGCTTAATGACTGAGCCACCCAGGCGCCCCCCTTTTTTGTTTTCTGATTGCTAAGGCTAGGACCTCCAGTACTATGTTAAATAGTAATAGTGAAAATGGACATCCCTGTCTTGTTTCTAACTCTAGAGGAAAAGCTCTCATTTTCCCCATTGAAGATGATATTAGCTGTGTGTTTTTCATATATAGCCTTTATTATGTTGAGGTATGTTCCCTCTACATCTACTTTTTGGAGGATTTTTATCATGAATGGATGCTCTAGTTTGTCAAATGCTTTTTCTGAATGTATTAAGAGGATCATATGGTTCTTTGTCTTTCTTTTATTAATGTGGTGTATGACGTTGGTTTTAGAATATCGAACAACTCAGGGTGCCATGGTGGCTCAGTCAGTTAAGTGCCTGTCTTCAGCTCAGGTCATGATCTTGGGGTCCTGGGATTGAGCCCCATGACGGGCTCTGTGTTCAGCAGGGAGTCTGCTTCTCCCTCTCCAAGCTTGCTCTCTCTCTCTCAAATAAATAAAATCTTTTTTAAAAAATAGAAAATTGAGCTCTCTGGGCTCAGACCTAGTTCACAGTGACATGGCTAAACACACCAAGAAGGTCGGAATCATGGGTAAATACGGGACCCGTTATGGTGCCTCCCTAGGGAAAATGGTGAAGAAGATTGAAATAAGCCAGCACCCAAGTACACTTGCTCCTTCTGTGGCAAAACCAAGATGAAAAGACAAGCTGTGGGGATCTGGCATTGTGGTTCCTGCATGAAAACCATCTCTGGTGGTGCCTGGACCTACAACACCATTTCTGCTGTCACAGTAAAGTCAGCCATCAGAAGACTGAAGAAGTTGAAAGACCAGTAGAAGCTCCACCATTTGAAACAATGCTAGCCTATAACAAATGGGTTAATTTATGTAACAAAAAAAAAAAATGGAATATTGAACAACTCTTGTGGCCCAGGAATAAATCCCACTGACCATGGTGAATGACTCTTTTAATGTACTATCAGACCTGATTTGCTAGTATCTTGTTGAGAATTTTTGCATCCATGTTCATCCAGGATATTGGCCTGTACTTCTCTTTTTTAGTGGAGTCTGTATTTGATTTTGGGATCAGAGTAATGCTGGCCTCATAGAATGAATTTCAAAGTTTTCCTTGCATTTCCATTTTTTGGAATAGTTGGAGAAGAATAGGTATTAACTCTTTAAATGTTTGGTAGAATTTACCTGTGAAACCATCTGTCCTTGGAGTTTTGTTTGTTAGGAGTGTTTTGATTACTGACTCAATTTCTTTTTGGTTATCGATCTGCTCAAGTTTTCTATTTCTTCCTGTTTTGGTTTTGGCAGTTTACATGTTTCTAGGAGTTTTTCCATTTCTTCCAGGTGATCCAATTTTTTGGCATATAGTTTCTCATAATATTTTCTTAGAATTGTTTGTATTTCTGTGGTGTTGGTTGTTATTTCTTCTCTCTCATTTCTGATTTTATTTATTTGGGTCCTTTCTCTTTTCTTTTTGATCAGTCTGACTAGGGGGTTATCAATTTTATTAATTTTTTCAGAGAACTACCTCCTGGGTTCATTGATTTGTTCTACTATCTTTTTAGTTTCTGTATCATTTATTTCTGCTCTAATCTTTATTATTTTCCTTCTAGTGGCTTTGTTGGTTGTTCTTCTTCTAGCTCCGTTAGGTGTAAGGTTGGGTTGTTTATTTGAGAATTTTCTTGCTTCTTGAGGTAGGCCTGTATTACTATATGCTTCCCTTGTCGGGCTGCTTTGGGCTACATCCCTAAGATGCTTCGGGATGCTTAGGCTGCATCCCTAAGGTTTTGGACCGTCATATTTCATTTGCATCTGTTTCCATGTATTTTTTATTTCTTCTTTGTTTTCCTGGTTAGTAGCATGTTGTTTAACCTCCATGTATTTGTGGTCTTGCCACATTTTTTTCTCCTGGTTCACTTCAAATTTCAAAGCGATGTGGTCAGAAAATATGTATGGTATGACCTCAATCTCTTTGTACTTATTGAGGCCTGATTTGTGACCTAGTATGTGATCTATTCTGGAAAATGTCCCATGTGCACTTGAAAAGATTGTGTATTCTGCTGCTGTAGGATGGAATGTTTTGGATATATCTGTTAAGTCCATCTGGTCCAGTGTGTCATTGAAAGCCATTATTTCCTTGTTAATGTTCTGCTTAGATGATTTGTCCATTCATGTAAGTGGGGTGTTAAAGTCCCCTACTATTATTGTATTACTGTCCATGAGGTCCTTTATGTTTGTTGCTAATTGTTTTATATATTTGGGTGCTGCCATGTTGGGCACATAAATATTTACAATTGTAAGATCTTCTTGTTGAATTGCCCCCTTTATTATGATATAGTGCCCTTCTACATCTCTTGTTACAGTCTTTGATTTAAAATCTTATTTTTCCAGTATAAGTATTGCTCCTCTTTCTTTTGACATCCATTTGCATGATAAATGTTTCTCCATCATCTCACTTTCTTTTCTTTTTTAAGATTTTATTTATTTATTTGTTAGAGAGAGAGCTCACAAGCAGGGGTAGCAGCAGGGAGAAGAAGCCGCAGGCAGAGGGAGATGCAGGCTTCCTGATGAGCAAGGAGCCTGCTGTTGCACTCGATCCCAGGACCCTGGGATCATGACCTGAACCGAAGGCAGATGCTTAACCGACTGAGGCACCCAGGTGCCCCTCCATCATCTCACTTTCAATAAGAGTGTTCTTTAGGTCTAACAGGAGTCTCTTGTGGGCAGCATACACATGGGTCTTGTTTTTTATCCATTCTGACACCCTATGTCTTTTCATTGGAGCATTTAGACAATTTACATTCAGAGTAATTATTGATAGATATTATTTAGTGCCATTTGATTACTTGTTTTGTCCTTCTTTCAGGAGATGGTCTCTGTCCATCTCTTGTCTTTGTCACTTTTGATCTTTCCTTTCCACTCAAAGAGTCCCCCTTCATATTTCTTGCAGGGCTGGTTTAGTGGTCACAAACTCATTTAGTTTTTGTTTGTCCAGGAAACTCTTTATCTCTTCTATTCTGAATGATAACCTGGTAGAATAGAGCAGTCTTGGCTGGAGATTTGTTCTATTCAGCACGTTGAATATATCATGCCACCTTCTTCTGGCCTGCCAAGTTTCTGTGGACAGATATGCTGCTAAATTCATGGGTCTTCCCTTGTCAGTTGGGGACATTTTTTGTCTTGCTGCTTTTAAGATTTCTTTATTTATTGCTATATTTTTCCAATTTACTTACAATATATCCTTGTGTTGACCTGCTTTTGTTGACATTGATAGAAGTTCTCTATGCCTCCTGGATTTGGATGTCTGTTTCCTTCCCCAGATTAGGGACGTTTTCAGCTATTACTTCCTCAAATAAATCTATTGCCAATCTCCCCTAGTCAAGGCACTGTGCCAGGAATAAGAAGTAAAACACACCCTTATCACCACAGGTAGGGACCTGAAAGTTCAGAAAGCTATAGAAATAAACCTTGCTACTTTTTTACAATTCTACTACCTCAGCCCAAATTCCAATTGGAATTCTTTCCCAACTAAAGCTCCCAAACACCTGTTTTCTTTATCCTGTCAATTCCTCACACATTTCTTGCCTCTGTCTAAAAGGTATAAATACTGCCTGGCTTGGTCATTTCTTTGGGCCTCAATTTCATTATTGGGCCTCTGCATACAGGTAATAAAATTTTGGGTTTTTCTCCTGTTACTCTGTCTCATATCCATTTAATTACAAAACAGCTGGACGAACCCTGTGGGGAAGAAGGAAATGTGACCCTCCCCAAAACAAGTGTCCCGTCCCTAAGGCCATCTCAGGGACCCCATTCCCTGACCCCTCTGAGCAGCAGTCATGCATCCTCATTTCTGCATTTACACAGAGCATACCTTCCCAGTAAACCACATTTCCATACCGAGTGGTTCCCGGAGTCTGCAAGACTAGGTCTGAAATGTGCTATAATATCATAACAATGAAAGAAGCTTTCACCTATATTACAAAACAAGCATTCAAAAGAAGTCACCTGCAAAGGAAAGGGTTCAAAGATCTAAAACCTATTCCTCCCTCTTCAGTGAGCCTGGACAGAACAGAACTCTGGCAAACAGTAACCACAAAATGCACAGACTATGGGATACATGAGGGTCTTACAGGGGTGGCTGTACTCTGATAAGTAGTAATTTCAGCACGATGCATGGGTCTGTTTAGAATTTACACTCGACACACTGCAGATATGCTACCAAATGACAGTCCTAAAGCCAGAACAGGGCTACAAAGGTAGGGACACATAATCTGAGAAGCGCCCCCCCCCCAAGTCTTCTCTGTGCTGACTTGTACCACACTGGTTCTGCCTCACATTTGAGAAGCAAAATGCTTTCCATTGCAGTGAGGGGGTCTCCAAAGCTGTGTCTGATGGGCCTGGGGCCTCCTGGATACTGCAAGGGCTCTCACTATTTTGTATCCTTTGCTAATTGGTAGTAAATCTTCTTCTGGTTAAAAATTGTGTTTCATGTGAGTCTGACTGACATTTTGAGTCTCTGCAATCACTCATTATCTGAGCTGAGGGTGTGCACCCTGTGTTCCTCAGAAAGCAAAAGAGCTGGAAGAATCCATGAATTGCTCTAGAGCATCATGATTGTCCTGTCCTCCAGAGGCTAAACACAGATGGAATATAATAATTTAGCCAAGCCTTGGATACAATCCCACAGCCATGCCACAGTTATTGGTGAAAATTCAAAAGGAAACAGTCCAAATAATATTGGTGACGATTTACACAACCCTGGAGTCTGTTACAGCCAAAACATGGAGAGTGTGCGGAGGCAGATTCCTAACACTAGAAAAATGTTACAGAACAATTCTGAACTTGTGTTTGGTCTCCTAAGTAATTTCTTTTTTATTTTGGCATGAATTCCAGAGACCTTTATTATCTGTAATTTATTCCCATGTAACATAAACATCCAAATGCCATTCAAACATTCACTTAAAGGAAATAAATCTGTTTCACCCCAGGGCTCTGTGTGTCCTTAAGAGCAGAGAAGTGGATGCTCACCCAGAATAATAGGCTGTGTAATTTCATGAGACCTTGAGGGGTTTTGCACCAAAGAGAATTCATTTGAGGGATTTTAAAGTGACCATTTGCATATAACTGTCAGATACGGTTGAACCATAACAGAGAGTGGAGGGGTGCCTAGGAGATTCAGTAGACTAAGCATCCAACTCTTGGTTTCAACTCAGCTCATGATCTCCACGTCACAAGATGGAGAACCCATCGAGCTCTGTGCTCAGGCCAGAGTCTGCCTGTCCCTCCCCAAATCCCTCGGCCCGTCCCCTGCCAGGTCTCTCTCTCCCTCTCTCTCAAATAAATGAATAAATAATAAAATCTTTAAAACAAAAAAAGAAAAATAATGGAGAGTGGGAAATTTGTCACATTTGGGGATAAACAGTATACATGACGCATCACTATGGTGTCAAGATATATCCCAGGTGTTCAAGTGGGAATACTGTGACGCTGCTAGCGATGCAGAGAGAACCTGACCGTGTACATAATCTCCCCTGGCTGTCATTTCCAGCCTCCACATGCTGTCTCTATACAAAGATCACTTGTCATGAGCATGACCAGCTCAGGGGGTTCAAGGCCCTGGAGGATGCTGGTTAGCTATCAGGATAGGGAACAGTAAGTACACTTGTTATGTATATGTGTCCAGT
>NC_058410.1:143525344-143549544 GCF_002201575.2 Neomonachus schauinslandi | reverse complement strand
TACATCGAGTCGCCCGGTTTTTCTCAGAAAATGATCCCTGAAGCCTCAGGCTTCACGCTGGTCTCAAATTATGAAGAAAGCACAAAGCTTTATGCCAAAAACTTGCAATATTTCCCGCCGTGCTCTTCAAATTTCAACTCAGAGAAACAAAACTTTCTATTTTCTTCGTAAATTATAAACCGATCTTTAACTGTGGAGTTTTCTGACCTCTCAAATAGGATTCTCCAAGTGGTTAGCTTCTTATATGTCCAAAAACCATGCCACTGGCACTAAGATTTTTATTACAAATCTGCGCTTAAGTGAGGGAAGTAACACAGGCTCCTCGGAGAGTCCTGCCTATTGAGCCGAGGGCATTTGAGTTCATCAAACTGGTATAGTTTAATGCCAAACAAATTATTGCCCATTTGGGGTTAGATTTTGGACCCCTGGGACATCAGTCTATGCAGTCATGGTTTTATTTCTGTCTGCTGCAACGGGGTTTGAAAATAATTCTTTAGGATAATTCTTTTCCTTTCTGCTCCCAAGGGTTGGGGGCGGGGCTGTTGCCTCTCTTTTCCCTGGACAACTGCTGCATGAGTTTAGATACCTTGAATTCAGGATATTTGGGACGGTAAGGGGATCCCAAAACATAGTCAGGGTATACAGATGGAAAAGGATTAATTTTCACACGACACAGAGATGAAGTCCATAAAATCACTGTAAGTGGAGGGGCACTTCGAAGAATTTGCAGTGTTGCTGAGTTCTTCTGGCATATTCTTCAGGATTAAACTAATAAAGGAGTTAGAATTGAAATTCAAGCGTCGATCATGAGGGGAAAGAAATGGGAAGTGTAAATTATAACATCTCTACTCCCATTATTAGAGAAACCCAGACCCTGTTATTACTAAATAGTTGATGAATAGCTAGTCCACACATCAAATATGGATGGCTTCAGTCATGAAGATTATGGCCGTATGCTTCCCAGTGTTCCATAAAAAAGAAAACAAGTTACATGTGGGATTGAATTATAAGTTCAGATTTCCATCTCAGAGGCAGATCTTTGAGGAATTATGCAAGTTAAGTCATTGCCCTCTGAAGACATCCTCTGCCAGGTCTCTGAAAGATGGATTTGTTTAGGTAGTTGCCCAATCAGCAAAGAGTACATGTTGGCAATGGACATGTACTAAAGAATGGATATGTACTAAAGGAATTATTCCTGGAAAATGGTCTGGATGGAATTGTCTTTAAAAACTTGCAAGCCGTGTACTTGAGAAACAAAGTACAATTTTGGCCAGTGCTATTAAGTGATGTGACACTGTTCTGTGGGGGTAGCTGGTTGTAACACAGCATTGGAAATCACATTAATTTTTAGTTTTATTCATCCTCTCCACACACAACAGACCCTCCTACTGAAATCAAAGAGAATACTTATCTTTGATACAACAGTATTTAAATGTTTCAAATTAGTGTTATTTAAATTAATGCTGGTATAAAAGTGATGTAAATTATCAGTATTTTTAAAGCCTTAGTGTATAAACATTTCAGTGTAATTAGTGCATGCTAGTGAAAAATAAATATGCCCTTTGGTGTATATAAAAATAAAAAGGGAGAGGATAAGGTTCCAAAACAGACCAGTTGATAGTTTCTAGGGAAACTGATTTATGGGCACTCAATCCCAGAACAGTATATTATACTCATTTTCAATGACAATACCTCTTGTAAATGGCTGAAATTTATGCAACCCATTGAAGTTTTCTCTTAAATGTCTGACTTGATTCTATGTATTCCTTACTATTTCTGACTTGGAGGGACTTAAACTCTCCAAATCCTGTGATCTTTCAACTCACGTTTGCTTGTGTCCTATGGTATGATGTGTTTTCCTATAAGTAAAATTAAGTCATGGATTCATATAATCCACTGATGATCTCTCACTATTAAAGCAAATATTTATTTGACACTCTTCTTTTTTTTCTCCTTTAAAAAAATTTTTTATTGTTATGTTAATCACCATACATTACATCATTAGTTTTTGATGTAGTGTTCCATGATTCATTGTTTGTGCATAACACCCAGTGCTCCATGCAGAACGTGCCCTCTTTAATACCCATCACCAGGCTAACCCATCCTCCCACCCCCCTCCCCTCTAGAACCCTCAGTTTGTTTTTCAGAGTCCATCGTCTCTCATGATTCGTCTCCCCCTCTGATTTCCCCCCCTTCATTCTTCCCCTCCTGCTATCTTCTTCTTTTTTTTTTCTTAACATATATTGCATTATTTGTTTCACAGGTACAGATCTGTGATTCAACAGTCTTGCACAATTCACAGCGCTCACCATAGCACATACCCTCCCCAGTGTCTATCACCCAGCCACCCCATCCCTCCCACCCCACCCCCCACTCCAGCAACCCTCAGTTTGTTTCCTGAGATTAAGAATTCCTCATATCACTGAGGTCAGATGATACATGTCTTTCTCTGATTGACTTATTTCGCTCAGCATAACACCTTCCAGTTCCATCCACATCATTGCAAATGGCAAGATCTCATTCCTTTTGATGGCTGCGTAATATTCCATTGTATATATATACCACATCTTCTTTATCCATTTATTTGACACTCTTCTTTTTTTTTTTTTTTAAAGATTTTATTTATTTGAGAGAGAGAATGAGAGACAGCACAAGAGGGAAGAGGGTCAGAGGGAGAAGCAGACCCCCTGCTGAGCAGGGAGCCCGATGCGGGACTCGATCCCGGGACTCCAGGATCATGACCTGAGCCGAAGGCAGTCGCTTAACCAACTGAGCCACCCAGGCACCCTATTTGACACTCTTCTATGATGAAATAGGAGTAACACCAAAGGCTCTACTTTATACTATTGATCTGCCAGCTTGGCCAGCTATATTTCAACCACCTGGGGAGTGTATGTGTGTGAGCATGTGTGCTTATATTTTAAATACAGATTCCAAAGTCTTGCTCCAGATGATTCTGAACCAATAACTCTAGTGAGTCTCAGAATCTGAATATTTAACAAGTCCTCAGTTCCCTCTGATGTCCAGCCTAGCCTGGAAACTACCACTCTCACTGGAGGTGACCAACGGGACAAAAATGTTTTCCCTCATGCGAGTGTTCCTATGGAACAAGAACACCCATGCTGGACATGACCTCGGGTTGAGAGGATGGGGCCAGCAGCAGTCCAACCCTGACTTCCTTGGATTGGCACCCGACTGGGCACTAGTGTGGCCTCTAGAAGGAGAGAGGAGAGTGATGGCAAAGCCTCCTGGGCTTCTTGATTTTCCGTCCACATAGGGTGGACTGGGTCTCGGCCGCCTGTGGACTCCCAGAATCACCTAGCACAGCATCTCCACTTCTCATCCCATTTTATCATTCTTAATAAAGACTACCCTTTCCATTTACTGGTTATTGTACTCTGTGCTACCTACCTTCTGACTTAGTCAAGGCAACAATCCCTAGTTTGGGTTATTGTCCCTATTTTACATAGGAGGACATGGGCTTACACAGGCTAAGGGCTTCTGAGTCTGCTATGAGGTACATCTAAGATGCCAGCTCACATCTGCCTGGCTTCAAAGCATGTGCTCTGAAAGTGCGTTCCAGACTGCAGGTGTGAATAATCATTAGAGGTTGTGAAATCAGTTGAGTAGCATGGACCAAATGTTTCTTTCTTTTAATGAACTAGAATAGGATATCAAATACCAGAGCCCAATTCATTTGGTTTCAGTTATCCACTTAGCTCTTTGACTGTGTGTTGATGCCACCCTGTGTGAAATGGATTTCTTCTGTGCAGGACCATAGGGCCAGACTGGGAGGAGTCATCCTCATGCAATTTCTTGAACTCATGAAATATTCTCAAGTGTATTAATCTCTAATGAGCTAAAAAGGAAATTTCCTGATATTGACCTTTTTTAAGCCTCGAGGAAAAACCCTGAGTAATGGAAAGTGGGGAGCACTCGGCGAACACTTCCATTTTGGACACGATAACAATTATGCTAGAGGAACAGCAGTATGATTTGCACAAAAGTTGAAGGGAATGGGAGGCTTATATTTGGTTCCTTTTACTCAACAATTCTGGGTTCCAAGTACTTAATTCTGGACTTGGCTATTTTAATGTTACCATGATTGCTTTTTTGAAGATAGAGTTTGGGAAAGAGGTGTTTTTTGTAAGACAAATGAGTGCCCCCTCCCCGGCTTCTTCAGGGGAGGTGTTTTGTGCTCAGGGACATGGCAGCATTGTGAAGACCACCCGTAGAACTCTATCTGTTGGGACAGACTTCCCCTTTGTGGACTTTTAATAGGTACTCTCTCTTAGCTTTTGGCGTAGAACATTCCTGGAGAATTTTTCTTAAAAGGAGCTATATTTCCTTTAAAAACTACTATTCTTTTTTATCTAATTCAGCCATCAGAAGTATGTTTGCATACCCTATGCTATTTTTTACTGCCTGTTTGAAACTGAAATATTGGGAAGAACTTTAATATCCACATAGAAGAGAGTGGTTGAGTAACCTAGGGCAGATTTGCAGAATTGAGGAATATGCAGCTACAGAAGTGAGTCAGAAAGATCTCTATGAAGTAATAAGGAGTAAATTCCAGAATGTGTGACTAAATGAAAAAGCCAAGTGCAAAGGAGTGTCCATAGTATGCTTCCCTGTATAAGAGAAAGAAGGGGCCATAAAAAAACACATTTTCTGATTATTTATGCAGAAGATATACAGGATGGATAAACCAAAAACAAAGGAGATGAGTTTTCTATGGGGGGAAGTTTAGAAAGGAGTAGAAAGAAGGGAGACAGGGGAACAGAGTAGCAAGGGTGAGGAGGGAGGAATGTTTTATTGAGTACATCTATTTGTGTAACTCTGACTCTTACAACTACAGTAAGGTTTCACGTACCAGCAAAAGAAACTATTAAAAGCGATAGGGTTGGGGAAGGAACCCACATGGAATGTAAGCACTAACAAATGAACCAAGCTGTCTTAACTGAGTAACATAATAACCCTGAAGGGTTGTAATCTAATAAAAGTATTTCAGGGACATGGCTTAACCATTCTGAAACTACCCATGTGTCTATTAGAATTGACCAACGAAGTAAATATGTTGTAGACAATGAGATGTAGTGTTCTTATGGTTGGAAAAAGAAGTATTTGGTTGAAATGAACCTTGTGGGCCTGATTAGAAGCAGAAGTGTATCTACAGTTACATAGGTACAGAGACATAGATGTGTGTGTGTGCGTGGGTTGATATACACATATATTTCCTTGCTCTGTCCCCTGAGAAGGCCTACCAATAGTGACGCTCACAGCAATGAACACACCTGGCACACAATCTTTGGTTGCTAAACATCATTCTCCAATAAAAAGAACCAGGGCTCCTTGGATAAGTGGTTGATTCCAAGGATGGGGCAAGGAGAATACAGGATGGGCCTGGGACATCTCGTGGTACCAGAAGATAGGACATGTTTTTAAAAAGATGGAAATGTTGAAAAAACATGCCAGCCAGTCTCAAGGAGCGACTCATGGCCAAAGCTGGTGCCATTTGCTCAACAAAATAAAAATGGATAATATTGGATTTTTTAACGCCTCGAGTAAAATATGTACCCATAAGTAAATACATACATGAAGAGAGGGACAACTCTGTCGTATTGCCGATGCTCACATCACTTGGTGAGAGTTTAAGGAGCAGCGGAATTTTCAGACTCAGAGTATCTTCCTATCTTCCCTAAGATATCTATCAACTATGAAGCAAAGATAGTAAGTGTACAGTGGCTAATCTCAGCAGACATCACCTTCACTAAGTGAGCAAGTAAACGTGACACGTAATAGGACATACTGACATGGTGAACTCCTTGCGTTGAGAAGACATTTCCTCATTGTTGTGATATTTGCTGGCAGAAATGCATAAACTCACTCCATTGAGAAGAAAACATCAGATAAATTCCAATCGAGTGGCATTCTTTAAAATAACGGATCAGTGCTCCTCAAAAGTGTGAAGGTCATGACAGACAAGGACAGACTACAGAACTATTACAGACCTGAAAATACCGAGGAAAAACAATAAGTTAATTCAATGTGGGATCCTGAATAAGATCCAGGAACAGAAAAAGGACAGTGGTGGAAAAGTTTGTCAAATTTGAAAAGAGTCTGAATGTCCATTTCCTGTTCTTTTGTTTGCTTGCTTTTGTTTTGTTGCATTTCCTGAATTGTCATTTATACAATGGTTATGCAAGAGATTACCATTAGGGGAAGCCAGTTGAAGGATATAAGGGAATTTTTGTACTAGTTTTGCAACTTTCTTGTAAATCTAAAATTAGTTCAAAATAAAAAGTTTTCTAAAAATGGTTTCTCTTCACATCTCACCATGATATAACACTTTTCATAGAAACGGAAAATATACCTGACTGTGACAGAGATTCTCCATAACAGTGGAGATGTAGATGATTTTTATTCTTGTGTCCAAGCTTTTATGTTTTTCAAAGTTTCTACCATAAGCATGGATTACTTTATTATTAGCAAACAACATGCTTCTCTTAAAAATATGATAAACTTATTTTTTAATGTGTACCAAGTTTCCCTAGACACCCGAGTAGTATAGTCTGTGCCCTCTTTCTGCTCTTTATCTGGACTTTTCACTGAAATTATTTCTTTGTTTTTTTATCTAAGATTTATCATATATATACATATATATATATATATATATATATATATATATATATATATATATCCATGAACATTATGCTTTAGTTTGTCCTGGTTTTGAAATGTATATATGCGAGATCACAGTGTACTTACTCTTTAGTGTCTTGCTTTTTTCCCTCAATAAGAACCATCCCTCTGTATTATACCGGGACAGAGAGCTTTACCTTTTTGATTTGCACTGTTTTCTATTTCATTTTATAAATGTGGCCCAATGTATTCACTTGTCTAGTTTACTGCTCATGGACATTCTCCTGGTTGTATGATGAGGCAAATTTAATTTTCCAAAGATGATTGCAGCAATTTCTCCTGACCCCCACTCCCTTCTCCCGTGTGTCTTGCCTCTTGCGCTTTCATCAAATCTAATTCTTGTCCCATTGAATCTGGGTGAGCTGTGACAGCTTGCACCAAGAGAGTGTGGAGGAAATGAGGCTGTGTGACTTGCAAGGCCATGCCCTTGCTCTTTAGAGGGCTTGTGCCTTATTTTCTGGAACCCTCGGACTTCCATCTCTGAGCTCTCTCTCTCTCATGAGAATTTTGGGGATTCTGCAGCCACCAGGCCGTGAGAAAGCCCAGCTGTGTTGGAGACCTTGTCTGGGTGCCCTGGTTGGCTGTCCTAATATTGGAAACATCCTAGTTCAAGGACCAGAAATATGAGAGGAGTCTCCATGTTATTCCAGCTGGCAGTGGTCAAGTCTTTTCAGCTGAAATCCCAAACATCATGGCATAGCGACAAGCCAACCCCATTCTGCTCTATCTAAATTCCTGATCCAAAGAATCTGTGAGCATAATAAAATGGTCGTTGTTTTAAGCAATTAAGTTTGGGGTACTTTGTAACTTAAACAGTAATGGTTTCAGTTTATGTTCATCTGTTTATTAGCTGATCAGTTTTTTTAAAAACCCTTTTTGGTTATAATCTGCATTAAGAAACACATTTTACATCATCATGCTCACACTCACAAACCCGCATGCCTGCCCTAACTGCAAAACAAAACAAAGTAGTAGATACGCCTTTTTGATGTAATTTGGTCTGCTACCTTCTCTCCTCCCCTCCCCTGTCCTCCCCTCTCCTTCCCTTCCCTACACTGCCCTTCTAGTCCCTTCCCTTCTTTCCTCTCTTTATTCAATTTCAGCAAAGCTGATCACAACCAACTAAACTGATTTTATAAATAATGTCTCAATCAGCAGACTGAAGGAAACCAGTGTTAGAGGCTGCAGTTTAAGAGGTGATCTTAAACTCATTTTTATACCTTATAGAGTATGTATATATTATGTATATATTTCTATATCTTATATATTTACATTATATATACACACATATTTTAAGTTCTAAACTTAGTCAAATTGTTCGACATTGGCCCAAGGCTAAATAAATCGATAAAATAAAAACAAAAAGTATGGAAAGTGTAAATCTCATAAATCTAAACTTAATTTGGATGTTGAAGCATACTGAGACTCCAAGAATCCATCCTGTTTCAAGATGAAAGCCTGAGAGAGGTTAGTGATTTGCCCTTTGGGTTGCCAGCAAAGGAATCTTACAGAATCTGGATGAAGAAAGGATCCTTGCAAAAGGTACAGGTGGAGAGCAGTTTGGATCTGGGGATGAGATGGAGGATTGGGATGTCCTTTCTTGGCCTAGAAGAGCTTAAAAATATAAAACCTAAGTGTCTACATATACACTCTTAAGAGTCAAAACACAGATCCCTTAATCATGGCAAGATCCCAGCAAATACTCTCTTCTGTCTGGAAAGAAAGCCCCTAGAGAAACTATGACTTCAGAGATATTAACTACCTCTTCATTAACCTTGATATTGAACTCATAATCATTTTCGTAGTCAATCTCCTCAGCATCTATTTATTCCATGATCTTGCTGGTGTCTTTGGAAGAGACGGTTCAATGAACAAGAACAGATTGCATTTGGCCTCCTTGTGTATCTCTACTCTGTTCTTCACTTTCTCTCTTTATCCATGATACTTCCAATTATTATTTCCTCAACATCCCTTTACTTTCCCTCTTCACTCCCCCGAATTATATGCATTTGCTGTTTGTAAATCTAAAATCTATGCATTTACACCAATGGTTAATTCATACGTGGGGGCAGTTTGGCATAATGGTTAAACAGATAGACTCTTATAAATTATCCCAACATTTAGTGGCTTAAAATAATAATAAGCATTTATTATCTCACAGAGTTTCCATGGGTCAGAAATTTGGGGGTGACTTATCTGGGTAGTGTGGATTTGGGATATCTGATGAGATTGGAGTCAAGATATTACCTGGGAGTGGAGTCATCTGAAGACTTGACTGGGGCTGGAAGACCCAATTCCCAGATGGTTTGTATGGCTCACCTGCCTGTCAAGTCAGTGCTGGCTATTGGTAGAAGGCCTCAGTTCCTTGGCCTCTCCATAGGGCTACTCCAGGACTGTCTACATTGCATCTGACCTCCCCAAGAATGAGTGATCCAGGGAGCAAAACTGAAGTCACAATATCTTTTATGACCTAACTTTAATAGTCACAATATTATATTAGTTACATAGGTCAGCCTTTCCAGTTTGGGAAGGGAACAATCCAAGTGTTTGCCCACCAGAAGGTGAGATTACCAGGGCCATCTTGGAATCTTACTATCACAGTTCTGGAGACAGATGACTCCATTTCAAATCCCAAGCCTATCACTAATTGGGTTTATGACTTTATTAGACTCGGGTACCTGGGTAGCTCAGTCAGTTAAGCATCTGCCTTTGGCTCAGGTCATGATCCTGGGGTCTTGAGATTGAGCCCCACAACTGGCTTCCTGCTCAGAGGGGAGTCTGTTTCTCCCTCTCCCTCTGCCCCTCCCCCCCACCACTCCCATTTGTGCTCTCTCACTCTCTCTCTCTCAACAAATAAATAAAATCTTAAAAAAAAAGAAATTTATTAGACTCTAGTTCTCAATTTTCTCATGTTTAAAATTGGGATGAGAATAGTATGGTAGATTGTACTATTACTCCCCAATTTTTGCTGCACATTTGGGAGGATTATATATCCCTGCCCATCAACATGGATTTATAATACACCTCCCCATGTGAAGAGTACACTTCCCCACCACATCGACATCAGTCATCACCGCATGAGTTGCTTTGGTTGATACAATATGAGAAGTGATATGTGCCCACTTTTCAGCAGAATCATTAACAGCAATAAGATCCCTTTATGTCATGTTCAGCCTGGGTCCCTCTATGAAGAGAACACAGAACAGATCCATGACTGATCCACAAAGAAATGCAATGTGAGTCTGAAATAACCTTTACTATTGTTATTAACTAAGATTTGGGGGTTGTTTATTGTATAATTTGGCAAAAATCTAATTGATACAACTATTATCTACCCAGTAGGAGTGCTGCTAGGATTAGATGAGATAATTTTTTTGAAGTGCTTTCACACTGTTTGACACATAGTAAGTACCCTTCCATGTTATTATTACTATGATTATACAATCCTAAATTCACATGAGCTCAGTTTATAAGCTGTGCCATTAACTAATTTATAATGAGATACACTTGATATTAAAAGTAAATATCAGATGTGTGCTTACTTTCTTGTCAGGAGACCAAAATACAGATTAGAGGATACTTTTTGAGCATAGAGTTATAATAAGGGATCTTTTTATCATGCAATGGTCTCCGAATCAATCAGCATCTCCAGCTTGGGGACACTTGGCTACTGCGTTCTCATCTGTAGAAAAGACACATTGAACAAGTTATCATTCCTGAACTCTTCTTTTTCTAACTGACCACAAACCTTCCTTTTCTCATAGTTGCTCTTACATGAACTCTCTGGACTTATAGGAACCATATAAGTAACTTACATAACTTATAGTAACCCAGGGTCTTAAGCTACAAGAGCTTACCTGTACTGTCTCTCTTTCTGGGAAAATTATTCCAGGGACTAACTCTGTCACCTTTTGTAAATTATTATTATTATCCCTAGTACAGTGAAAAGTTATTTTCATACTTTTAAAATTTATTCCTAAGCTGTCTTCTTTGATTTAGGGGTGGGGCAGAAAGCAGGGGGTGGAGTAGGAAACAGAAAGCAGTTTATAGGACAACATACTTAGTTTATGAAGCCTTAGCATAATCCTTGTCAGCTCCCCCGTGGCCTCCGCCAGGGACACCCCCTTCTGTGATGTGGACAATTCAGGGTTTGGGGTTTTGTTTGTTTTCTTCCCCTGCCCTCCCCCCCCAACCAAACACACACTTTGGCTTCATGTAAAGTGCTCCCAATTCATTTCCCAATTAGAATGTGGTTCCTAAACTTTCCCTATGGAGAAATTCTGGACCCCCCAATATTCAGAGATTTAAGAGATCACAGATGTCACAAAGCCTCCCATGTTCTCAAATAGAAAACATGAGCCCAGAGTAGTGAAACTCTCTCCTCAAGAAGCAGTCGCCCTCGGGACTTCCAGCAGCATGAGGCCCAGGGCAGGTACTTAGCATTAGACAACGCGGAAACACTGTTCTGTACATTAGTTGTTCAAGAACGAGCAATGTTCATCAGTTGTGTTTGGTCCCACGGCTTATCAGGGTATTAGTACAGTCCAGTTAAAAAGGAGAAACACCATTGTAGGAATTTCATATAGAAGGAATTTAATTGAGATAAGTATATAAATAGATGATGAAAGAGAAACCAAAAGAGGGGTGAGGAGTAACCCAAAGATAAGCAGCGGCAAGAAGGTGCCACCTCTCTAAGGCTACAGGGACAAAGGGAAGAAGAGGGGATAACTATCACCTAGGGAGGAGTTGGGGCTGCAACGCCCAGTGTAGCTAGAGCTGAGACCACCAAGAGAAGGGCCATTTGATGAGACTGAGCCAGAGCACCAAGAGGCTGGAGAAACCCCAGGAAGTGAAGAGGGAAGGAGAGATGTGCCCTGGTCCCACCAACTTGTCCCACCAGGGTCTCCCATTGCTCAAATCTACTGGAAACCGGACAGCAAAGGAGCCTGGGAAATGATGTTTCCAGTGACACTCAGCCGCAGCAGAGGACAAGCAGAAATGCAAATATTTCTGCAATTTTTGAAGCCTGAGCATATGACCCAGCCTGCACACAACCAGGCCCCCTGTGTGTGAAAACACAGAGATACACTTCCATTTTTAAAGACATGGGATCACGAAGACAGTTTCCCCTCATTTTAAACAGGTTGTGATATATTCCTTGTGGTAGGTATCCTCTAAGATGACCCCCAACGATCCTTGCCTCTGAAGGTTCGTACCCTTGGGTTATCCTTTCCCCTGAGTGTGCGCTACTCTTAGTGACTTGTTTCCAACAAGTAGAATGTATCAGAAGTGATGGTGTGTCACTTTTCAGATTAGGTTACAGAAGGTTGTGGCTTCTGTCTTGGGCCCTGACTTGCACTCTTACTCATGCTCACTCCCTCAGAAGAAAGCCATGTAGTAAGCTTTCTTGTTGGAAGGCCCACAAGATGAGAAACAACGAACAAGGACTTGAGGCCCCCCAGCCTAATAACCCTTCAGGAACTGAATCCTGCCAACAGCCACATGCATGGGTGTGGAAGTGGACTGACCCCACACTGGGCCTCGAGATGACTACAGTCCTAGCCACATCTTAAAATCAGCATGTGGAAGATCCGGAGGGCCCAGCATGGACCAGCTTCGATCCTGAAGCTGCCAAGTTTGGGGATAATTTGTGACGTGGCAATAGATAATAGATACATCCAGAGATGAACCGAACACATAGATAAAGGGAGAAGAGGGTATGGTTTCCAGTGTCTACTATGGACCAAGCACATTATCCCCCCTTAATCTTGACATCCATCCTCTGAGGTGGGGATGCGACGGGTTCCATTTCCAGAGAAAGCAACTGAGGATAAGAAGAGAAAACACTTGCTCAAGGTTTTGCAAAAATATTTTGCCACACAGTTTGCAAAAAGTAGGGCCTGATGCATGGCCACACCTGCACTTTTATGTCCGTTATCCCACAGTGTCCCAGAAATCACAGTGACCAGCCCTTATGGTTGCCGCCATCTTGTTTGGGTTGGGGACAAAGAAAAAGAACAAATTGTTTAAAATCAAATATCTTCTTGCTTTCTTAAAATCAAATGCATCTCTCAGAAATTCTCTCTCTCTCAGAATGACATAAACCACCAAAAATAAGAAATGAGCAGGGCTTTGTTTCTGGTGTTCCTTAGTTAAAGACAAAGCTACTGAGGTCATTATGAAATTGGAGTCACGACCAAGTCAAATCAAACAAACCCCCGAAGAGACAGACAGTTCTTAGCTCCTTGGGCTACTAGACCACTGGTATCATTGTGTAATAAAGTAATGTGACCTGGGCAAGTTACCTAAGTCTCTGTGTCTCGGGCTCCTAGCCTACAAAGTGGGATAATAATAACACGTACCTCATAGACTCCTTATGAAGATAAAATAAGGTAGTGCTCGAGCCCATCCTGAACATTATAAGCTAATTAATGAAATGAGGTAGGAGCTAAATTCCTCACCATCCAACTCTAGTTTGGAGAGCAGTAAATGTGGGTACCAGGAGCCTGTGTCTGATTCTGAGGCACACTTCCGAGCTCCCAGCAGCGTGGCTCCTGATGATGGAGCCAGAGGACCGCTTGGCACTGCTGTCCCACGACGCGGGCGCTGAGCGCGCGGAGCTCAAGCCGAACTCCCTGGAGACTGGGTCCCCCTGGAGCATCCACGGAGGCCCTGATAGGGGGTCTCTGCATATTTCAACACAGACCACCCGGTGCAAAAACAAAAAGGTCCTTTTCACAGATGCTAAGTGGAGAGGAAAGAGGGATTTTGGGCAGCAGGGGGGCAGTAGAAAGGGGGCCTACAGGAGAGAAATAGAAACTTATAGAAACACCTGTTGGAGTGTAGCTTTCATGAAGAACATTTGAGAAGATGGACACAAGGAGATTTAAATAATGTTTAAGAAGTTAGATCCCAGCCCCTTAGAGAAAGCTCTCCACTCCTGTCCACTGACTAACACCCCTAGAGGTCATGTGACTTCTACCGGGCTTTCCTATTTGGGGCTTCCATTGGTCTCGTGTCGCTGGAACTGGGGGGCAGAAGGCTGCCTGCGGGGTGTTCTCCTGCCCCCGCCCAGGGGACCCGGGGAGGGGCGGGGCGGGGGGGCGCTCATTCCCCGGGAAGGAGGCCCCTGGTGCCCAGGGGGGCGCCCACTGTCTGTGTTGTTCCCTCCGTAGAGAAAGCAAGAAAGCAGACTCGAATAGGGAGAAGAAACCTTTTCTGTGTGGGTGTCCGCTGGGAACGCCAGCCTCCCAGCACTCGCGAACGTGGGCCGATCCTCCCACAGGGAGAGAAGCACCTATTGTTCTCAGTTCAGCGCTGGGCAGTCCCCAGAGGAGGTCCCCCGGGTCACGGCTGCACAGCAGGGCTGCGGCCTCTCACCGCCTTGCTCACGGCATTCCTGGGCTTCGGCGCGCACAGTCCGCGCTCCAGGCGTCACTACCCGCCAGACCACGGCCACTCGCAAAGAGCGTGAGGGAAGTGAGCGGTGAGGCAGGTGAGTATCTGTCTGAAGGGTGTTCTAGGTTTCCTCATAGAATTTGGAAGGTAGCTATGAAACCACCAGCAGGTGAGAAACAATACAGAAATAGACGTGGTAGGTACAGATCGCTCGAGCGAGGGACAGAAATCAGCCCACGAGCACGGCAGGTGAGGCAGGACCCTTCCAGGTAGGAACATAGCGTGAGCCAACACGCGGTCCTTCCCGGGCAGAGGCAACGAGTGTTCCAGGCAGTGGTGTGCTGGTCTTCAACGACTGCCTCCGCAGAAGTAAACAGAACACCCTGATGTGGAGCATTTACTAATTCCCATTAGTAAATAATGCCGCTGTGACCACCTTCAGGCTACCAGGGATACACTCTCCGCAGAGTAGAAAGGAGGGAAGGAAGGATTCCAAACGGCATGCAGATTGTCCATGGGAGGCTTGAGAGAGTGAAGACGTCAAGGGCAGAAACACAAGTCAGCGTGTGGACACGTACAAACCACCGAGCTCTTCAGTGACGGCGCACAAGACCAGCAGATGGGGCCCTCCACTCTTCATCCGCAACCTGAAGGGACTAAGCTACAGGGAATGGAAGGTTCCTCTGTGTGCCTCCCTCGTGTATTCTGTCCTCCCACAGGGCCCACCTACCCAAGACCCTTCTTTTTTTTTTTTTAAAGATTTTATTTATTTATTTATTTATTTATTTATTTATTTATTTATTTGGGAGAGAGCACCAGCAGGGGGAGGAGCAGAGGCAGAGGGAGAAGCAGGCTCCCCGCTGAGCACAGGGCCTGATTTGGGGCTGGATCCCAGGACCCTGAGATCATGACCCGAGCCGAAACCAAGAGTCCGACGCTTAACAGGCTGAGCCACCCAGGCGCCCCTGAAACCTTCTTTTTAATAGCCTGCTGCATTTTTCTTTTCTTTGCCAAGGTTGCTCAGATACCAAGTCATGGTGAGTTCTCCATAGCCAGGGAGTCGAGTTGAGCCCAAACAGAGTGGGCAGCGTGTGGGGCATCCCTGTCTTGGGTGCCTCTGTTCCTGGAAGGCTGCTCAGCTGAGTTTTGAAAGGCCCACCCAGGCCACCGGGGCTGTTGCTTCGAAGGTGGGAGAGTCCTGCTGGGAGGGGGTGCGGGCCTCCCCCACCACTTACCACCGCGTGTCTGCCCGACTCTCTCCTTGAGGAGCTTCCTCCTGCCATCAGCCCGGCTTCCATCAGAACAGGTAGTTCCCGCTTAGCATAACCCAGGGACTTCGGTCCTGCAGGGGAAGCCGGCAAACCCCTGAGGGCAATCCCAGTACCCTCTCCTACTTTTGCTTTCCCGCATTTGGAGATGGCCAGATGGATCTATAGATAATAGGTAGATAGAAGATCTCTATCGACATAGTTTTGCACATGTTTATATTAGGCTTTACTGGGAACAATGTGCTTTAAAAAAAAAAAAGATTGATTTATTTATTTAAGAGAGAACACGTGCCCACCAGCGTGTGTGCAGGCAAGTCGGGGGGAGGGGGAGAAGGAGAATCTCCCACATGGGGCTCGATCCCCCAAGCCTGAGATCATGACCTGAGCCAAAATCAAGAGTTAGTCGCTTAACGGACTGTGCCCCCCACCCCGGGTGTCCCAGAAGAAGGTACTTTTTCCTGTGCCTCCTCTTTTGATTCGTTCTCAGAACTCTGGGAGGCGCTGTTCCATTTCACAGATGAAAAGTCTAACCTTCAGGGACGGCAGGTGACTTAGCCCCAGTCAGACCCTCGGTAAATGGCACAGCGGGAACACGAACCCAAGGAATTCAGCCCCAGATTCCCACGCCTTTCCAGAAGGTCTCCCTGCACGTCCGCTGTGTGTAGACGTATTTGTGTCAGTGCATATGCACCAACCACTTTGCATAGACTTGTGATATAGACAAAACCTGACCTTGATTGAAGAAAAAAAAGAGCAATAAGGAGGCAGAGGTGGGGAAATTGGGAGAGTGTGTTTTCTGACTCCTGTGAGGAGGGTGGCAAATGGCCATCTCACCGGGGAGATGTCCTAAGCAGGTAACTGATCAAACTGCCTTCCTGCCTCCGTGCGCCAGCCTTCACTTCCTTGCAACAGGCTGGGATTTGGGGAATCTCTTGCTATTACAATGTATCATCTATAACTCTCACTAAACAAATGGTGTTGAAAGTTAGACAATCTTATCTGTGTTGTTCTTTTGAGCTTCAAACAGTCCATACACGTGATCTTTTTTCAGTCTCATAGTGACTTAAGCTAAGTATCCCCTCCATTTTACAGAGGCTCAAAATGACTAACTTGGCTAAGGCCATATCGTTTCCAAGGCAAAGAACCAGAGTCCAACCTGAGGGTGACTGGTTGCTGTTCATGGTCCACAATCCCAGCAGAATAGAAGGACGCTTTCAATTGTGCCGTAAATCAGAGTTTATCACTCTAGAATTGTTTATGTGCCCACCAACAGGGGACGGGTTCCAGAACCAAGATGCATTGACACAGTACAACCGCACAGGACAGTGTACAGAAAGCTCCCTGTTTGCACATCTGGAAAGTTCTCCAAGATAATGGTTATGGAAAAGAACAAGTGCAGAATAGTGCCTACAGTCTGCCGTCTTTTACCAGTGAAGGCAGGGGTTTGACTCACATCTGTATGAACTAGCAATGGGCAGATGCATAAGAAAATGAATGATTGCCTAGTGGAGTAATCCAGCAGGGGAGTGGAGTCTCAATATAGACCTTGTTATCATGATTTGTTTGAACCCTCTGAATATATTACTTATTCAAGACATTAGACATATTTTGTACTAAAGAGAGCTTTCCTTCAGTAATGTTTTCTCTCCCTTTACTGTCCTTATCCCCAAGGCATACAGGTGCACACAGAGAAATAGACCCAGAGTAAGTTTTCAAAAGGCAAACATTTGCAGGTGCAGAATCAATCAGTGATGTCAGAATCCTGGCATCCGTCCATTTATTTCTGAGAACTGACGAGTTTGACAGACACTCTGGACCCAGACATCTTTGCAGGGAGAAGCTTTTGAAACCTAAGGCAAGAGTAGAAACCAAAGTAAATGTAGTTAAGAACTTCTTTCTCAGCCATCTTCAACACATGCAGAAAAACTTACAGGCTCATTTGTGGTATCAGCCCTTCTCAGTTCCTCACAGAGAAACTCCCCAGGGTCAGAGGACCCAGGCTCCCAGGGAAAATCCTCTCATTTTGCTCTTGAGGTTGGGTTGCCAGATTTGGCAAATAAAAATGCGAGACGCTTAGTTAAATCTGAATTTCAGATAAATCACCATTTTTCATTTAGTATAGTATGTTTCATGCAATATTTTGGAGCATATTTAGTCGAAAACAATTATTTGTTGCTTATCTGACATTCAAATTTAACCGATCATCCTATATTTTATTATTTTATTTTTTAAAAAGAGTTTATTTATTTTAGAGAGCGAGTGAGTGGGGGCGGGGCAGAGGGCGAGGGCGAGGCAGAGAATCTGCACTGAGCACAGACCCTGAGATCACCACCTGAGCCAAAACCAAGAGTCGGACACTCAACTGACTGAGCCACCCAGGCGCCCAGGAATCCTATATTTTATCTGGCAACCCTATATCATCAGGTGCCACCTGGAGGAAGTTGATTAAGTGCTCTTGAACACATTAGCCCCGAAGGACAGGGAGTACCTAACTCAGTGCTCCCGATAGAACTTTCTGGGATGACGGAGGTGTTCTGTATCTTTGTTACCCAATACAGTAGCTATTGGCAACTTGAAATGTACTTCGTGCAACTGAGGTCTGAATTTTTCACTTGATTATTTTATTTAAATTTAAAATGTGACCTGTGGCTGGTGGCTACTGTATTGGACAGAGCAGCTTTAGAACCAGTCGTGTATCTCCCTCTAAACTGAGCTACTGGAATTGAAGACAAGTGGTGGCTAGCAGGGTACATAACCCAGGAATCAGTGCTCAAGTCCCTGCAGCTTAGTGATTATTCCATTTCTGTGCAGATATAAGTTTTGTTGTCAACACATTCGTTCTGAGTATTTACTGAAGATCTATTATGGGGGGAGGAGGTGAAGTGCTAGGTTATAGAGACAAGGAGGGTAGAATTCTTCAACAAACACCCTGGAGGTGAGCATGTTAACTGGATAATCCTGGCATTAGAATGTAAAAACCAGCGAGGGCTTCTGTGCAGAGCAGACATTGTGAGTGGATGAAAAAGCACTGATTTTGTCACACACACCAGCTGTGGGATTCTTTTCTTTCCTTGATTCTAAGCAAACATTTAGTAACCACAGACCTGGTAGCATATTAAAGAGGATTCTTTTATGCATGATATCAGCCAGCGGAAAACAGGCCCTTAAAAGAATTAAGGGCTTCCTGAGGGTTATCATGAGACATCAAGCCTGGAGAGATGAGTCCACAGAGCTGGGAAAAGGTAAAGTGCAAAGGCAAGTGGGCATACTTCCCCATTTCACTGCATGCCTGGTAACTGCGGAAGGCGGGCAGGAGAGGTATGGACAATGGTTAGTGGGCAGACATCTTTCCATGGAAATTCAGATAACCATGTGTTCGGCTCAGAGAGGGCTTTCTGGGCTACAATATCCATTCCCTGTTCATGTGGCAGAGTTGAGTGGCCACCTCTGCTGGATGCTGGGAAGTCACAGTGAGTAGACAGACCAGGTCCCTACCTCATGGAGCAGAGGATGTAACGGGGAGAGGCACACAGCAAGGGATCCAATCAATAAAATCTTGGGCTGTATTTTAAAGGATCTAAATAGGGCGATTGACAGAAAGTGATCTGAGGTGGGAAATGAGCAGAGAGAGGTTACTTTTTTATTTTACTTTTTATACTTTAAGTTACAAACTTAATACATGCTCATTTTAACGCTTTACACTCAGAAATTTATGAAGGTTAACCATTTCTCCTCATATAACCTTACATCATGGGGCTTTTGTTTCTAGATGGCAGACACTCTCTTTTTCCAAGTGTCTAATTTTTTTTTCCTGTTTGGTTTACTTCTTTATTTATCTAGTACTAATTTGTTGTATAAAAGGCCAAGTGTCTAATAATACATTTAAATAGATATTGCCGGAGAATTTTTCAAAAGATTATAGGCAGTGGCAAATCTTCCTCACCCTTACTAGCCCCGTGTATTACTGGTTTTGGTATCGCATTGTTACTGTGGTATACAAAACTGACTTCACTACTAGAAAGGTTAACTTTTTGTATCCCCCTCATAAGCATTGGCCATTTGAATTCAATACAAGATACAAAATATCCTGTTTAGTCATTTTTGTCTATTATATTGTGTCTTAAATTTCCTTTTGGCTTATGTGGTTTATGTCTTTTCTTATATGGTTTTGTGTTTCCTGCCTTGCTTGATAACGACACTTCCCCCTCAAAACACACACACACACAACTGAGGTTAAAGTGTTTCCTGAAATTTAATCTAATGTTTGTGTTTTGTATTCAGACCTGTAGTCTGTCTGGGTAGGTCTATTTCAGAGGGGCTGTCTGAAGAAGAGCTGAGGCCTGAAGGGGGAGAAGGAGCTTGCCAGAAGACACGTCGGAGAATAGGTATTTTCAGAGAAAAAGAGTGCCAATGGAAGTGTCTTGAAGCAGCAAAGAGCTTGGCAGGAGGAAAGAGACCAGTGTGGCTGGAACAGAGAAATGGAAGATGAAATCCGGGAGGTGGGCAGAAACCAGGGGTGGTCATGGGGGGCCCTTTCAGGTCATGGTAGAGAAGTGTGGAGAATACATCAAGACACACGTTGGGGTGTAGGTGACATGATCTACAGATAGTTTGGATGTGTAGAGATGAAGGGAAGGGAGCAAGGCTCACTCCTAAAATTTTGGCTGGAGCAAATGGATTTAAGGCCGTGTCACTTCCTGAGTTGGAAGGACAGGAGGAAATAAGAGGCTTAGGGTGCACAGTGTCAATTCCTGTATCTTAGACATACTCCGGTTGAGAAGAGAGTTCCAAGTGAAGGTGTTAAGGAGAAATGTGTATACACACACATCTGCATGTCAGGGGAGAGGTCAGGGCTGCAGATGTAAACTTGGAAGTTTACTAGCTAGACTTTGAAACTGCACTATTGATGAAATCATCAGGAATAAGAACTAGTACCAAGCTCCAATTTTCTAAAATTTAGAGCACGTGATTGTCCGGCCTTGTTGAGATCAATCTTTAATGCAAGGACAATTTGTCGTGGTGTCAGGTCAAGCCAAGTCCTTCCGGCTGTGGCTATCACCAAAGGTAGGAGGACATGGACTTGCTCACCTGCCACTGCCTGGTGTTCCTGACGATGAGGAACGTGCTCCAGGTTGAAGCTCCAACTGGCAGACAAACAACATATGGCAAAGAGTCTGAAGCTTAGCACACTTGCTTCTTTCACAAGGAGCCCCAACTCTAGTGATGTGCATTAGTCCTAAGCCCTAAGGGATGCTGGTTCCTTCACCCTGCCCAGAGTACAACTCAAGCAAATAGCTGCAATGTAATGCAGTCCAGTGAGGTCTATTTTTAATGAGGACCACACCAATCCCATGCCTGCAACTTCACTTTATTTTCAAGTTCAGTATGCATGGCGAATCCTCAGTTAAATTCCTAACATCTTCTAATAGTACACACGCATTATATTTAACAGGAATATTTACATTAATAATATAACTTAGGATCAAAAATGACAAACCCTTAGATGGTAATGCAATTGACTTGAAGATACATACAATTTTTTAGAACTAATTATAAAATGTCTCATCCTCATAAAAAAAGAGTTCCAATGATACATAAAAAACTGGTAAGTGACTATATGGTGGACAGAGGAAAGGAAAACTGCATAGATGGTTTGGAAATGTAAAAAGGGATTTTCTAATTGGTGATATTGTGTCATACTGATCTGCTTTGTTGAGAATGCCCTATATAACCAAATAATGATTCTGTCTTAGCCTCACACCTCAGTAAATCCCTGAGGTCAACTTCTGTCCCTGGTGTCCAGGTGCCTTCAGTAATTGGAAGGCCTGGGTTTATCATTCTCATGAACTTGTCCCACTTGAAATGGTGCTCCCCGGGACCCTTGAGGCATGGCGGCTGGAGACCTGCTCAATGCCTGGAAACCAACTGAAGCTACTGAGAATTTATTGCTCACTGGAGAATTTTCCAAAGACGTAACTAGGGCTTTTGGATATAAACAGTGATGTTTCAAACTAGAAGGAAAAGAAGCATGTTGGAGAGGGGGAGCTAGGACACATCTGTGAGGAATGTGCTCTCGAGAGCCTTTTGGCAGTAGCTCTTAGATAAGAGCTGGTCAATTGGCACCTTCGGTATTTCTTTGAAGCTCTCCAAATAAGATGCTAGTGCAAATTAGATTTTCAGAAGGGATTTTCTACTGGAAAGAGAAGATGTTATTAGCAACCTGTTAATCTGGTGTCTAATTAACGTCTCCTCTGGTAATAAACCAACCTCTAGAACAAAGTGCTTCCTGATGGCCACTGACTCACCTCAACATTTACACAATGCCCCATTTTCAAGTGTTTATGGTATGGCAGGGTCTATGCTGACTATTAACAATTTAACAAGATGGGATCTTTGACTTTAAGGAGGTCTAGCAGAAGATGAAACAAAATTAACACAATGTATTATTCAGCAACCAAATACAAGGTTTTGTTACTGGAGCCCAGAGGGGAGAACTCAAAGTCAAATCTTCTCTAACTCCTTCTTCATTCACCACGAGAAATTAGTTTATCAAGTCCTGTAGCTCTTGACCAAACCATCTCCTGATTTGTCCCCTTGTTTCAAAAGTGTATTTACTTCCCCCTGGCTTTACAGTGCTAACACAGGGCCAAGATTCACCTTCCTTCCTCCCTTTATGTAGATTCCAGGGAGAACACCTCTCCTCCTTCCCTTAAATTCTTTAGTTTAAGATGCAGTTGGTAACGTTCTGGTATGTGGGCAAAGTTAACCCATTATGTCTTGAGTTTTTACTGGTTTCTTTGTTCTGACAATAATCTCTTAGGGAACAGTGTTCACAGAACAGCCAGAAGTCAAAAGTACTGGCTTCCTGACCTTGGGACTTAGACAAATTGTTATGCTCTGTTCCTGCTTCCTCCTCTTTAAAATCAGGAAAGGGATAGCACTTACCGATGGACTGTTGGGTTTAATGAATTTTCTAGAAGCACGTAGAACTGTGTCTGACACAGTAATGCTTAGTGCTAGCCATTACCCTTGAGTGCCCGTGCTCCAGTTTCAGAACCCACACTGCTGAGCCTACTCATTTCATCAGGAGATGAGCGGAGGTGAAGGAGTAATGAAGCAGAGGGAGGTTGAGCACCAAGCCCAAGATCACACACCTGGTCAGTGCTGGAGCGGGGTCCAAAGCAACCTTTGGAAGGTTAATGAAAAGGATTACTAGGCTCATATAAAGCAATCGGACCTAAGGATCCAAGTTCTCCAGCATACAAGAAATTCTGGGTGGAAAGAACGCGGTCCCCTGAGCGGACCGGTCTGGAACCCTGTGAGGCAGGACCTCCCCCGAGTGAAGATTCTCAGTCCCGCTGCCCATTAGAATCTTTAGCAACTCCTCTGGAAACTCTAACGTGTGGCCATCAAGGTGCTTACTTCTTTTTCCGCCACTTTGCCTTCACCAAACTCCCAGACAGGAGCCACTTTTGTCCCTGCTGACAGCAAATCCAAGGGAGGGGAGGCGGGGCTGGGGGAAGAGGGGAGGCGGAAGGGGGTGGAGGAGCAGGAAGGCGGGGAGAGGGTGGAGGCTCCTGCAGACCACTCCGCAAGCGTCAACATTTAGGAAGTGGGAGGCGCGTCCGCGAGAACCAGCTTCTGTTTAGATTTTCTCCCCACCGCACACGTTCGCATATGAATGCTCCAAATGAACGATCCCAGAAAATGCTTCAGTGGGAGCTCAAGGAGCGTTTGAAAAAGAGGTTGTTTTTGCTTGGGCCGCCCGAGTCTCTGCGCGCAGAGGCGTGGGCAGACCATGGCCCACTCATTCTCCGAAGCCTAAACCAAGTCATCCTGAAGAACCACTTGGGTGAGACTCGACCCTAGAAAGTAAGATCGTAGGGATTTTTGTACGGTCCCAGATTGCCACTTTTGGGGCTGGAGCAGCTAAGTTACCGGATCCTTAGTAGCAAATGCTTTGGGGAGGCCTGTGGCCGTACTTCTATCTTGTTTCCGGGCTGCCTTAGGAATCTAGGCATGTGAACCTCTTGAAATTAACTCTTGTTTTATGTCAGGCACTAATCTAGGTTAGGGGCTTTAAGTGGTTTAGTTGGCACAAAAATCTGATGACACCATCAATCTAACTCCAGTTTACGGATGACAAAGTTAGAAACTAGCCCCAGAGATTAATTTGTAAACGGGAAGAAGCTGCAATTCGAATCTGAATTCAGCCAGTATTCTGAGCCACCTTATATTAACGCAGGGAAACCCACTTTTCAGAGGCCTCTTTCCAATGCTGCTTTCGGGTGATACTTTGAAAACTAACGGGAGCAGAGCCTAACTCCTTTACAGGATTAGTTAAGACCGGTTGCTTGCAGCCTAAGACGAGGAGTCCAAGAGGGTTTGGCCAAGGAAGTTACCATGTTACTCGGTTAAGTTTGTCTTCCAGAACATCCGAGTTAAGTTTGCAAGACAAAATTCAGAGACGGTGGAGTTCTGCTTTTAGGCCGTTTAAGTTGGGCCTTACTCGACCGCCTGGTATGCATGGATTAGTGAAGTCAGTAAGTACATGCAATTATTAGATCAAAATCAATTTGCAATCTCCCAGTGATTGAGAACACCCTCAGCCTCTTAAAGCCTGAAAAGCCTCAATATCTTATCCTCGGAGAAAGTTAACTTACCTTTGCCTATTTAGCTCTTTAACCTAAAAGGGTAGTATTAGCTCTTCTATTGAATTGGTGGGGGGCTCTGAAAAGAGCCTTTGGGTTTGAAATCGTTTCCGGAAACTAAGATGCTTGCCAAATCACTTGCCCTTGGCCTTGTGGTGGCTCTCGGTCTTCTTGGGCAGCA
>NC_058410.1:143520061-143524944 GCF_002201575.2 Neomonachus schauinslandi | reverse complement strand
GTAAGCCCCTTGTGATCCCAACCCCAAAGGCTCTTTTCAGAGCCACCCACATGTCCACTAAGAGAGCTGTAATCCAACCCTTAAATTTTGCGTGGTGGGGTTGGGGCAAAGTATCCTACCTTAATTAGAAAGTCACTACATGGGGAGGAATTTTTAGCTTCTCTTAATGGTACCATGGCAGTACTGAGCGTAAATTAATGTTAATATCCTATTACTCTATGCTCTGGGGGTCATCTCGTGAAAACCCATGCTGTTTTGAGTCTCCATGCTCAGTCTGCCATAATTGGTCTGATGCATCTGAGCTTAGGAATTTGTGATCTTTATAGGTGGCTTATGTTAAGTGGTTAGCATCGACCTACCGCTTTATTAGACTCCTCCTCAAAATTGCTGGGTAACTTGTCCCCAAGGGAGGCTGAACTGAAGGCAAGTACTAGGGGTGTAGAAACGAGATGGGAGGATAGGGAGGACCTCTTTGAACTTGGCATAATCAAAACCTTCCAGTAGAGAACTTTTCACTGAACAGGTATCTCAGGCTGGGAAATTGAACTTTGCTCCAGGCAAAGATTTTAAGGTGAAAGAAGCACTTTCTCCCTTTGTCTTGCCCAGGGCTAGGACACATTTCAGTACTTAGAGGAGTGAAGTTTGCTTTTTCCATTAAAAACATGGGAAAATACAGGGAATAAGTTTTGTTACAAAAGAACATAAAGACTTGTACAGTTTTGGATAAAACCTTATGTGATGTAGATTACCAAGTTACTTAACATAAGGTCCTCATGATCTTAAGCCTTTAGTTTTCATTAACACTTGGGAAGAATTCTAAAGGCCTGCCTGGCCCTAGACAGGCTTCCACTGGAGCACAGCTCTGGTTGCTTAACTTGGAAGCGTTTTGACCTAGTTAAGGTGGAAGTGCAAATGCAGGACAGTTGCAGGTGTTCGTCATACTAGCTCCTCAGCCAAACTGTAAGGTTAGCGGAGTCCTTCAAAAACTGAAATTGGACTTTTTTTTTTTTTTTTTTTTTAAATCCTTATGTGCTTAGTGAACCTGCTCAGGGACTGATGGTCCAATTCAGACTGACCTGCCACCTAATCATGTTACCCAAAAAATGTGCAGATTCACTATTACCAGGCTGACTACAAGGTTTTTGGTTTTTGTTTGGTTGTTCCCTTTTGTTTTCCTTCTGTTCTCCCCCTTTTCTCTTATATAAATTCTGGTTTGCCTCTGTTGGGTGGAATAATTCTATAGCTTGTTCTCCCTTCTATACAAGTGAAGGGCAGGCTAATCATTAACTACTTGGCCACTTATTTCTGAAGATTTCACCAAGACATTGTTTACCTAAGTCCTGCCATAGGAATCAATAGAAATGTGTGACCTGGAGAAGTTCCTTTTCTAGCCCTGGGCCATTTGAGTTTTATGCTGATCTGCCTTTGGCTCTTGCATGCTGAAATGTATTTTTGCCCAAATTTGTTTCTTATTTTGGCTCTTATTCTGAGTGCACTCTGTCAATTGGTGACACATTAAAACGGTTTTATGTCAGATCATGAAGTGATTACTTAGTGCCTGAGGACAGACAATCTGAAGTCTACGGCATTTGTTAATCTTTTCTGGGTTGTTTGTGTTTGTCTGGGGATTCTGGTATTCTCTGGCATTTGAGAACACACGAACAGGAAGTTGGTGTTTTTCTTTCTGGCCTTTAATGTGATCCACAGGGTTTGGTGTTTTGTGTTTGTATGCTGTGGGTTCCTGAAATGAAAGATAAGAGTCTCGTTCCTCCTTTCAAAATGGTCTTTTCTTGTGTTTACTTATTATGTGTCCAAATAGTTGTCCATATCTGCAAAAATAGGATTTCTGCTTCAAAGATAATACAAATGTAAAATGGCAATCTGGTAATAACTTTTGACTTTAAGAAAGTGGTTAGGACTTACAGGAGACTAATGACAAGAGAGAAAACCAGTTAAACCAAAATCTCCAGCCTGCAGAGGCCTGTCTCTTGCTCTGCAGAAGTCTCTAAAGTGTATGCTTCAATAATTCCATGTCCCTTCAGGCTCTTTAAGTAAGGTTAGAGAGAAGTGAGAAGAAACATGGTATTATAAATTGGATTACTGACTCAGACAAAAAGAGAAGGCTTCTAATACCCTTATAAAACAAACATTTAATAGTTACTAAATCTTAATGTGTTTATTGTGAGAGCTAGGGCACTGGAAAGTAGAATTTCCTACAAAACTTAAAGAATTTACTCATGTTCTCAACAATGGTGTTTGCTGAGAGATCTCTGATCTTCATTACATTTGTTTCTTTTTTTTTTTTAAGATTTTTATTTATTTATTTGAGAGAGAGAGCATGAGCAGGGGGGAGGGCAGAGGGAGAAGCAGACGTCCCGCGGAGTAGGAAGCCATTCATCGCAGGGACTCAATCCCAGGGCCCTGTGATCATGACCTGAGCTGAAGGCAGACGCTTAACCGACTGAGCCACCCAGGTGCCCAATTACACTTGTTTCTTAATTACTCTTTTTTTTTTTCTTAACTGATCAACATACTTAAATCTGTGGCTCTAGTTTTGTTGTAGGAAAGACGTTAAGGTTCGAAGCCGACGGCCAAGAAAGAATTCTTGAGACGTCTTTGGTGCAAAAGGGTGGTTTTATTAAAGCACAGGGACAGGACCCGTGGGCAGAAAGAGCCTCGCTGGGGTCATGAGGAGTGGCCCATTGTATACTTTCAAGTTGGGAGGGGGTTAGGGATAGTAAGTCTCTAAGGAACTTTGGAAGCAAGGTTTCCAGGACCTTGAGGGGGCCAGCTGTTGTTGGGGAAAGGTCATTTATTACCCTCTAATAGAACCTTAGTCATGAGACTCTTCAGATGTATATCGGTGGGCCATATACTTGGGGGACGATTGCCAACACGTATCTTGCCGGGTAGAGATAAAGGAAATTTCCAAAAGAATTTTTATATGTTAAAGTAGGCTTCCAGGACCCTGGGGTGGAGGGTTCGGGCTAGGATTGCCTTTGCCCTTAGCAAAGCATTAACGTCGAGGCAGCTGAGTCCCTAGAGGAAGGTCTCTCTGCCTGTTTCAAGGACTTGTCAATGGGCTGTAGATAGTAAGGAAATTTAATAATTTTTCTTCTGCCTTTGTTTCCCACATCAGTTTTACCTACTTTAAATTTTATTCTGGTTTCACAATTAACTCCTCTAACTTGCACAATGATTGAGAATATTTTCTGTTTTATGAATACAAATAATTTTGAGCAAGTCGTCCACTCTACCTCAGCAGGAAACTAATAAGTTATAATGTAAACTAAAATTTTAAATGGCTTATGTAAAGACTAAAAAACACAATTTAAAGTAAAAGAAACTAAGAGCTAGAGAGTATCATGCTAAGCAATATAAGTCAGTCAGAGAAAGACATTTATCATATGATTTCACTCATATGTGGAATTTGAGAAGCAAAACAAAGGATCATAGGTGAAAAACAGAGAGAGGAAAACCTCTTAACTCTAGAGAACAAACTGATGGTCACCAGAGGGGAGGTGGGTGGGGGGATGGGTTAAATAGGTGATGGGGATGAAGGAGGGCACTTGTTGCGATGAGCACTGGATGATGTATGGAAGGGTTGAATCACCATATTACACCCGTGAAACTAATATTACACTGTATGTTAATTAACTTGAATTTAAATAAAAACTTAAAAAAAAAGAGAAACTCAAATCAAAATAAAACTTTTCTTGATGCTTTAAAGGTGCTTCCTCTTTAAATTGTAACTCCGAGTCGGGGCGCCTGGGTGGCTCAGTCGTTATGCGTCTGCCTTCGGCTCAGGTCATGATCTCAGGGTCCTGGGATCCAGCCCCGCATCGGGCTCCCTGCTCCACGGGAAGCCTGCTTCTCCCTCTCCCACTCCCCCTGCTTGTGTTCCCTCTCTTGCTGTGTCTCTCTCTGTCAAATAAATAAAATCTTAAAAAAAAAAATTGTAACTCTGAGAAAACAGGAAAGTTTAACTGTGAATTTAATTAGTGGTTTTAGTTAACAGGTTATAGGATAAGAAACAAAACAGAACTTCTCTATTATTTTTGAACAACTTCAAATTTTTAGTTCATGATATGTAGTTTTATAGGAATAAACCACATATTTTTAATTAAGATAACTTTTTGGATAGATTCACTGGCTTACTAATCTTGTTTTAAAAATGGCTTTATCTCTTTTTCTTTGTTATTGTCATGATGTAAGAATAATGTTAGCACGATATTCTAGTTCACACAAGTCTGGGGTTTATTTTCTTAAAAAAAGAAGAAAACAACCCGAATTAATTTGAATTTACTAAACTTCTTCCACTAGGTTTACTGGTTAGAAGAGTTAAAATCATTTTATTTAAAATTATACATCTGTAAATTATGCATTGAGCTAAATTAAATCACAATAGATAATGTCATTTTTAAAACAGTTCGATATTTATAACGTTGCATACAAATCACAAAAAATGTGTCAGCTTAAATGCTGAATTCATAATCTATAGATAACCCTAAGAATTTAGATGAACATTAAATTGAGTATATTAATGCCTAATCTTTGGATACCTGGACAATTTCTCAATTAGAGGGTGCAAAATATGCATCCCTAAAAACAATTTGATCTGTGCAAGGCTTATATTTTTACACAGTTTAGAATGATGCTAGATTAACAAGTTAGAGAACATGTAGATGCCTTAGGAGAATGGAATTAGATGTGTTCATTTTTGCCACTTTAAATGTGTAAAAGCGAATGTAATGTGTAAGCTTGGCCCAGAGGCCCTGACAGGTTGGGACTGCTTCCAGTTTCCTCAGGCCTATGAGGGAACACAATCGCCTGCTTCTTCTTTTTTTTTTTTTTTTTTTTTTTTTTTAAAATTTTTTTTTTTT
>NC_058410.1:143499321-143519961 GCF_002201575.2 Neomonachus schauinslandi | reverse complement strand
TTTTTTTTTAAAGATTTTATTTATTTATTTGAGACAGAGAGAATGAGCGACAGAGAGCATGAGAGGGAGGAGGGTCAGAGGGAGAAGCAGACTCCCCACCGAGCAGGGAGCCCGATGCGGGACTCGATCCTGGGACTGCAGGATCATGACCTGAGCCGAAGGCAGTCGCTTAACCAACTGAGCCACCCAGGCGCCCTCGCCTGCTTCTTCTAAGGGCTGTTGTTAACACATACAGTTTTGGTCCTATTAATTATTATAGCTTCAGAGAAACACAGATATGCATACAAGATAATGGATGTGTTTAGTTTGTTCATTTATTAGGAAGTTGTTATAGTTTGTTAATGAAGTAAATTCAGTGTGATATGTGTTATTTTATTTATGCTGCTTAGTTAAATATACTTTAGAAGTGAAGTCAATGGCTTTGAATTTATCATTCTATGAATTTATCATTTTATTTATCTGTGGTTTTGTTTATGTATATCCAAACACATGCACAGAAAGGCTTACTAGGGTTGGTTAAAAAACAAACAAAAAACACTATAAGAAAGAGAAAAATTCAGGATTCACATGGACTTTCAATATATTTTTTGCCTTTGCCAAGCTTGAAATTTCTAACAAGTGCTTTACCTCACCTCAAAGAATTTGCTGCCATCGCTTTATGGGTGTTTTACATTTCACTCTAAAATATGACTGCGGCCAGTTTCTTGTTTTTATATACCTATGATTTGTGTTTACATCTTAGTGTAATAACCAGCTTTCTCTGACATTTTTTTTCTTTTTTTTTTACCTATCGTAGATTCAGCTCTAAGTACAAAATAGTAAAACCATTAAGATATCTTTTACACCAAAAAATATCTCTGGGCCTTCCTTGATAGTCATTGGGTAACCAACAATTTATCCCCACAACTTCAGGAAAGGAAGGATGATAAATTCATTAGGTGTATTTGGTATTTTTCAAATATTGATTGCCAAATCACTGTTCGGTCTGTTTTTTATATAATTCTTAAAATTTCCAATCTAAATCCAGCTTTCCAACTTCCTTCTGATAAGAGTAAATCCCATAACTTTTTTTAAAATTTAAATTCAATTAATTAACATAATAGTGTATTATTGGTTTCAGAGGTATAGGTCAGTGATTCATCAGTCTTATATAATACCCAGTGCTCATTACGCCAGGTGCCCTTCTTAATGTCCATCACCCAGTTACCCCATCCCCCCACTTCCCCGCCCCTCCAGCAACCCTCAGTTTGTTTCCTATGATTAAGAGTCTCTTATGGTTTATCTCCCTCTCTGATTTTGTCTTGTTTTATTTTTTTCCTCTTCCCCTATGATCCTCTGTTTTGTTTCTTAAATTCCACATATAAGTGAGATCATATGATAGTTGTCTTTCTCTGATTGACTTATTTCGCTTAGCATAACACCCTCTAGTTCCATCCACGTGGTTGCAAATTAAATCCCATAACTTTTTAACAACTGTTCTCACACTAAGCTTGTTTTGTGCCAGTTGGTCTGATGTTCCACACTCATTACAACCTTGACATATTATTTGGTAATTAATTGTCCCTGAAGAATAATCCAAGTAGATTTTTACTGTTATGTTTTAACTTTAACTATTCTCTATAACCAATAACTCAGCCTATGTAATAGGTCAGATATGAGAATGTCACTTTGCTAGGAGCTCAAGGGTTGACATATTTACTTACAGTAGATATGCCTGGAGGTTGGTTGTTCATTTGCTTTCACTTGTATGAAAACAAAGGAGTTTTCTAACTTGTTCAGACGGCTCAGTCAATATTGGGGCAGGAGTCAGGAGAGGGTAATTACTCACGAGAGGAAAAGGAGCAACCAAAGAAAAACTGAGTGGTTAAAATTAAACCTAACGCTAAAGAAAATTCCCCAACTGCAATGCAAAAAAACAGCCTTTCAAGATTTCCTCACCATCAGTACTATAACAATTGTCTAGTCTGATTTCTAAAAATAAAATCGAATATAACCAGCCCTTCGATAAAAATTGACTATCACAAATCTCTCATACAGCTTCTGTAGCTCAACCGTCTCCAGACTTTATAATCATGTAACAAAAAACTCCAGTGATAAACACCAACCAGTTCAAATTTTACAAATATGTTGATTAGTCCAAAGACTGGACAAGTGATTGAATCTTGCGTTATCTATAATCAGTATAAATTTCAAAACTATAAAGGTAGGGCAGGGCTTCAAATCACACCTCAAGAACCACGTGAACACATCAATTTCATGTTATTGTTAAAACATATGGATTTTTTCCCCCACCTGGTAATACCTTTACTACTTGTAAATGATAAAACTGAGATCTTAGGTAAATTACTTTCAAAAATCTGTACAAAAGCATTCTTATTGGACAGATCACATCAGTCCATATCATCCCCTACCTGTTGAGAAGATAATAGAAGAGACTTTATAGTAAAATTTGCCCAAAATAACTTAAACTTACCATGCCAGTACTTTACTCTTCATCCTAATAATCATGATAATGTGTCCATAACTAAAGATTCTCATAAATTCTTACCATTTGAAATTGTACCAAAGGATCCATGTGACTTGGTTTTTAACATGTTTTGCTTTGGGGCATTCTGATATTGTCAGATATCATCAATAACTATCATAATTGTTAGCCCCACTATCATAATTGAACAAATGGAAGCTACATTTGGAGAGAAGATGTCACCGACACACGTCTATAAATTATACAATTAAAGACTATATTAAAATAGACTTCAAGAAGTGTCAACTTTAGGATGTGAGGGTGATCTGATAGTAACATCACCAGGGTTGATCTGGCTGATCTGGGTGGGTGGGTGGGCGGATGTCCCCTTCCTCCCTCACTGCTCCATGTGCTGCACGCTCCGTGGAGGAGGACGACTCTGGATAGAGGAGGACCTTTCTCCGCGGAGGAGGACGACTCTGGATAGAGGAGGACCTTTCTCCGGTCAAGGGTATATGAGTAGCTGCGCTCCCCTGCTAGAATGTCCGGACAAGCTCTCAAGGTCCATTTGTAGGAGAACGTAGGGTAGTCAAGCTTCCAAGACTCCAGATGCATCCAAATGAGGCCCCGAATGTGGCAGTCTGCTTTCTGAAAAATTAAATAAATAAAATAAAATAAAATAAATGTCAATTTCATAGCAATGATGGAAAGGGCCATTTCCAGTACTTTTAACTAAAAATATTGCTTTTACACTGCAGGACAGATGGATATTTGATTCCCAAACACAGAATTTCACCACTTGGATATATATTCTCATTGGAAACACAATCCTGAGACTCATTAAAAGTTCTCCAGAATTCTGGAAGTAGGAAGCTTTCTCTTAAGTTTCTACAGATCAAGATGAGATCTAGAGTAGACCACTTCTTCCTTCTTTTTCCTCCCGTGTTGCTGTTTTGTCTTTTTCTCCATTATCAGTCTTTCCAATGATTAGATTTTGGATTTGGTCTTCCCCAGTATTAAATAAAATAAAATAAAATAAATTAAATTCCTCAGAGCCTAGACCTTTACACCTTGACTAAAATTTCCTAAACCAGAATGGGTGCTACATGGTTTATTTCTGACTACGGCTCAAATTACAATGGAAACAATAATTAGGAAAAATAATACTTGTTTAACTAAAATACATCAAAATGATCTTTGAGAACTATTCTTTTACATAAGACATGCCAGTTAAATACTTGGAGACTATATGGACTTCAAATACTTCTTATTATATTTGTGATTGCCCTCATACCTTTTTTGACCAAAGTGGGGGAGTTGAGAAATTCCAATGGCAGAGATGGTGAAGATATCACCTACCCAAGATGGAAGTGCAGACTGAGGGTTGGAAGAATATATTATGCAGAGGCAGCCTGTCACATACTCCACAGACAACCTTGACAGTTTCTAAAGAATCACTTATTATGTCCTTTGAAAGTCCTCTTTAGTCTACGTTAGAACAGATTGTCCATACTAAAAATAATGCACACACATGACATCCCGTTCTTATTCTGCAGGCTTTTTCTCCCCTCTGTTATACAATCACCTTTTTTTTTGACTTCGTTGGATGAAATCTATCTATTGCTTGGCATACCTGCACACAAGAAAACAGTGTGCTAATAATTAACTAAATGTCTTTGAGTTACTGTTTGACAAACCTGCCACTCTGAGCCTGTAGGGTGGTAATAATTACTTACCCATGAAAATGGGGCGAGGAGTAAATGAAACCGCAAATATAAAATACTTGTCCCAGAAACGGTATCATGCCAGTAAAATGGCTCCATGATGGAAAAAGTGTTGTCTCTAGAGAATGGAACCTCCGAGTTTGACCCCCAGCTCACTACTTCTTAGCTGTGAGACTGAGGCAAGTCCACGTTTCATCTTTGTGTCTTGAGGATGATGGTAATAGCACCTATCTTCTAGATATTTGTGAAGATTAAAGATCTTTAATGCATAGAAAGCACTTTGAAGAGTGACTGGTGCAGGGTAGGTGCTCAGTGTCTGCTGATATTTGATAAGTTTCATTTATAACCTTCCTTCTACCCTTAGCCCCTAAGGCAGCTGATGGTAAAAGCCGGTTTTTTCATAAATCATGGGAATTTCACAAGTGATTTGATATAAAAAGAATGCCGACTGGGGCGCCTGGGTGGCTCAGTCGGTTAAGCAATGGACTCTTGGTTTTAGCTCAGGCTGTGATCTCACCGGTCTTGGAATCCAGCCCCACCCCATCTCAGTGCTCAGCAGGTAGCCTGCTTGAGGTTATCTCCCTCTGCCCCTCCCCCCACTCGTGTGTGTGTGTGTGTGTGTGTGTATTTCTCTAAAATTAACATATACATCTTTAAAAAAAATGACAACTGATTCCACTGTGTTTACCTTGGTCCAACAGATTGAAAGAAAATGCATTTTTTCCCCAACATATTTAATTACCTCCCTAGGCATATTCCTAAGGGCATAAAGAACCATAGCTCCATTTGTCTTGAGTCTTCCAGATTTGGAAGAGTGCATGGATTCCACGCTTTGCTAAGCAGTACCAGCAGCCCTCAATTAAAAGGCATTAAATATTAGTTTTTCCAAACTCACCCCGCGCCATCCAGGATGACTAAGCATAAAAATAAATTGGGCCAACTACACATCTGCCTGTGACCTTTCCTGCAAGACATTCTAGGCTCTGATGAAATTTTTCTGGACTCTGACAATCAACTTGACATATCTTCAAGTGCCCTAGGTTCATTACAATTTAGGAAAGAGAGAGTACATTTGGAAAAGGAGCTACTTTCTTACTCTCCCACCACAGTTTTGAGGGGGGAAAAGTAAGGCTTTGGTTGGTTCAGTTTGAAGACTTATGTGGCTTTATCATTCCATAAGCAATTTGTATGGTACTTACTAGGAAGGCCTGTTTCATCTTGCTTTGGTTCTTCTTGGTATTACATCTCCCAGCTGAAAAATTGGGGATCTTGGGTGGCTCAGTTGGTTAAGCATCCAACTCTTGATCTCAGCTCAGGTCTTGATCTCAGGGTCGTGAATTCAAGCCCCACACTGGGCTCCACACCCAGCATGGAGCCTAATTAAAAAAAATTTTTTTTAAATATATATAAATATTGAAAATTAAAATATGCCCCTTTTACTGTTGGACTTGCTTTTACTGTTGGACTTGCTTAAACTTAAGTTGGGGTGATAGATATTGAGTACTAGGTTTAAAAACACACACACACATCTGGGCTTTAATGCACTGAACTAAATATTATTTTTTAAAGTTGAAAAAAATGAATATACAATCGTTTGTTTAAGAATTGGACAGAGGGGCACCTAGGTAGCTCCATCAGTTAAACTACCCACTCAGTTTTGGCTCAGGTCACGATCTCAGGGTCGTGGGATCGAGCCCTGTCTCGGGCTCCATGCTGAGCTCAGAGTCAGCTGGGACTCTCTCTCCCTCTCCCTCTGCCCATCCCCCCGACTCCCATGTTCTAACTCTCTAAAAAAATATATATAAATCTTAAAAAAAAAAAAAGAATTGGACAGAGCTGATGCAGGCTTTCAGCCCATGAATGGAAGGAAACCTGCTGGCCTCGAGGGCAGGTGAGAGATAGCTGGTAGGCATCAGGGTCAGCGTTTGGGGAGAGTGCTTGGGGGTCTTGACTCTAAAGGTCAGAGATAGAATTTTGCCCAGTTAGTTCTAGACATAAATAAGCCTGAGTGGATTGGAAATTTTTCCCCTATATTCTAAAATATACATATATTTTAGAGCAGTTTTAGGTGTACAACAAAATTGAGAGGGAGGCACAGATTTCTCATATACCCCTATCCCCACACATGCAGAGCCTCCCACATTAGCAACATCACTCACCAAAATGGTCCTTCTTTTTTTTTTTTTTTTTTTTACCAAGGATGAACCTACGCTGACACATCATAATCACCCAAAGACCATAGTTTGCCATTGCGGTTCACTCTTGGTGTTGTACCTTCTCTGGGTTGGGACAAATGTATAATGACAGATAACCCATCGTTATAATAGCACACAGTATCAGTGAAATGATCAGAAATTTTAATCAACTGGAAATGAGGGGAAGCGTTGGTGGGACCTCCATCTTGCTAGCATGTGAACTGGGACGTCGTGGCTGGTCTGGAATGGGCCTGAAGGAGCTACTTATCTTGCCTTCAGGATTCTCCGAATCCATTAAACACACTTTGACAGGTGCTTTCCCTGCCCAGTATCTGGGACCTCCTCCCCCCATTTTTTGTGTTCCGGATTGCAGTGGATTTACACACACCCTGCTTTCTTGGTTCTCTGCCCCCCCACCAAATACGCTGGACCTCCATCTTTTGATTTTTTTCCCTTCCTTTTGCCTAGCAAATCCCTACTCATTATCATCCCAAAGACATCTTCTGGCCCCTCGCCTCCCTGGGACCACCCCTTCTAATTGTTCAGTGTGCTCCTTGCTCCGTTCACAATTAATTGTTACTACTTGTCTAGCTGTCATGTCCAATAGGCTCTGAGCTCTGATTTGGTCACCATGGTATCCCCAGGGGCTGATACTGGGCCTGGCACATAGTCAGTACACATAAATGATTGGATGAATCAATTCCTTCAATAATTGTTTTGAATGCCTACTGTGTGCCAAGTTCACGTGTGCATATATCATCGAACAAAATCACAAAATCCCTTCCCTCAGGGAATTAGGACTCTAAGGAAGGTAAGAGTGGAAAACATAATGAATAATGAAAATATCTGGTCTGTTGGAAGGCGAGTGTCATGGAGAAAAAAACCCCAAAGCAAAAGAGCAGGATTAAAGCAGTGAGGACGACGAGGAGGGACCAGCACGATGATGAGCCAGGAATGAAATTCTGAGCAGGCGGCCCCAGTGGGCACGGGGCTTGAAGGAGCCAGCGTGTGGGGTAGGAGCTCTAATGCCCAACCTTTGCTGGGGCATAATAGTTGCTAATCATTGACTAGGAGACCGGATCTAGGATCAAGGTGCTACTATGAAGAGCAATGTTGAGTCCGCTTCACTAGACAAGCCTCAGGTCAAAGCAAGGTCTGTGATACTTTCTCTTCTATGAAACAGATCCCCAGAACTTAGTGGCTAGTCACGACAGAAGGTTCTCAGTCCATTACACGATGTCCTATAATGTGCGGTCACCATGAGGCGATGGGGCATGGCTCCATGTCCTTCAGGGACGGTTCCTTCCAGCTTGTGCCTTGGAGAGCCACGGGTCTTAGAGATCTCTGCTGGAGCCTCAAGTTCCGGCTCGCAGATAGAAGAACGAGGGTTTCGTGGGCCCGGCCTGGAAGGGGCACACATCATCCTGTCCACAGTGTTTTGACCAGGACTCAGTCTCAGCAGCACTGACCTGCCAGGGAAAGAGGAAAATGCAGGCTGGCCGCGTGGGCAGGCAGGAAGAGAGCTGACGGATGCAGAGCAAATAAGCTCTCGTGAGTCCTAAGACCCAGTCCCCTTTCCGTGCCCTCTCTCCCACCCCTGCCCCACTTCCTCTTGCCCTTCTGTCCCTTCTAGAGGCCCCACAATGGCTTTTCATCAGTCAGTGACAACGTCCAGCCCAGAGAGAGTGAGGACAGTCTTGGGGCGGCATAAGGAGGGGAAGTCTTCCTTTTCTGCCCCGGCCCTGAAGGACCGTCCTCTGGCTCTGTTCCTCCACCTTCAGCAACTGTCCCCTTGGAAAGGGACAACTCACTGCTGTCTTGGAGCTTACATCTTGGCTGGAGAAGACAGACAACAAAGGGTAGTTATCACACGTAATTATATAGAATGCGAGAAGGGATTAAGCGCTCCAGGGAGGTACAAAGTACAGCAGGACAAGGCAGGTCAGGGTGGCAGTAAATGTAATTTTTATATTTTCACGAATTAAAACACTTACTTTCACAATAGTTGCTAACACTGGGGCTGCATGAAGTGTGTGCCAGGCACCATTCTACATGTTTACTCTATTCACTCAGTGAATTCCCAAAAGATAACATGTTAGCTGGAAAGCAGACAGGGCTGAAGCCCTTGGAGGAAGAGCCAGGAATGAAGGAACGCAGAGAAATCAACACCCTGCTGTTCCACCTGTGGAGCGTTCCGAGCACCTGTCCCTCCTTCTTTGCTACCGTTGTGTCTTCATTCAGGTGTGAGCTTATGAGGGCACGTGTGAGTGTGAGCACACGGGGGGCGAGCACAGGCCTTACATCTGGGGCTTTTCCACGGTGTTTAGGACAAACTGCGGCGCTTGCCATTGTTAAGACCACTACATTTGAAGCGACTGAGTCTGCGAAACGCGTTATGGGGACATCAGGGGTCACATCTTGAGTCGGTGGTTTGTGGGGTGGCTTGTGGGGGAGACTGCCCCTCGCCAGCTAAAGAGAGAGGACCGCCTCCCCCTTGCCCGCCCCACCACTACCAGCAGGCTCTGCTTCAGGCAAATCTTTCTTAGAACCTACCGGAATATGAGTGCGTTGCACTTTTGTAAGTACATACAAAACATGCAGCACGAATCTTTGTCTTTGTGAAGTGAAATGATCACCGGGGTGTTAGCTGTGTCAAGCGTGGGTTATAATTGTGAGTCCTGAGATTAACCAGGCAGGCAAACACTTGCCACAGAAACTCGTATCTCCCCACCCAAGTAACCGGTCAGTCCTCAGGTAGAAAAGAGAATTCCCTGCGTACCTTTTCCTACATGGGACTTGGACACCTGCAGAGGATAAAATCAGGTTTGCCTTTGTTTGCTTGACAAGAGGAGGAGGAAAAGTGCATTTTATAACACCCCAGAAACAGCCTAAGCATTTATTTGGGTACATTTCCATCAGATATGTTTCATTTAACTTATTTAAAATCTCATGGGGGATGACTTCATCTGTTAGCAGCCTGGAGGGATGAGCAGCTGGGAGAAGGGTGGCTTCTGGGAACAGTTTCAGCTGGTCCATGTAGGAATAACAAGCTTGAACTCTAACCTGTGGTCATACAAGGACCTTCCTCGCAGTTCGAGCTGTAGCTCACCCCAAGCACCCCACCTTAGACAATGCCCACTACCTGGTCTTTGTCACTGTGTCTCCTTTGTGAAAAGCCCTAACCTGATGAATTCTTACTCGCTCTTCAAGACTTAGCTCAGGGGCGCCTGGGTGGCTCAGTCAGTTAAGCGTCTGCCTTCAGCTCAGGTCATGATCCCAGGGTCTTGGGTTTGAGACCCCGAGTAGGGCTCCCTGCCTGATGGGGACTGTTCATCCCTCCCTTTGCCCCTCCCCCTGCTCTGTGCATGCACTCTCTCTCTCTCTGTCTCTCAAATAAATAAATAAAATCTTAAAAAATAAAAGGACTTAGCTCAAATGTAACTTAAAGGACACTGGCTAGACCATATTCATCCTTTATTTAAGAGTATACATAGACTCCAGTGCTAGAGGGTGTGAGTTTACTACAGAGAGTCACCATCCAACAGCTGTGTCACCTGGGATACTCAACCTTCATTTTCTCATCTACACAGCGGAGAGAAGGATCACTGTAGGTCTTTCATAAGGTTGCCGCAAGATCAAATGCATTGGCATCTATAAAGTGCTTAGAACACTGCCTGGAACAGAACAAGCTCCCAGTGAAATCAGCCTCCCCCATTATTGCGTTGTTCTCAGAGTCAAGTCCAATATGAAGTATCTGGTGAATTATAGAAGTGAATTGATCAATCAATCAATCTCTCTCTTTTCACAGCAGGAGCAGATGGGTTTTAGACATCTTTACCCACCACTGGTCACTGCTAAACACCATTGCAGCTCACACATTAAAACGCAAGTGACACCCTAAGAGGACAAATGGAAATATTTTTAACAATCATGGAAGGATCAGTAAGAACCTGGCTAAAATATTTTTTTTCTGAGTATAAAAATATTAAATGTTTATTTTTATTTTATTTTATTTTTAAAGATTTTACTTATTTATTTGACACAGAGAGAGAGCACAAGCAGGGGGAGCGGGAGAGGGAGAAGCAGGCTTCCCGCTGAGCAGGGAGCCCAATGCGGGGCTCGATCCCAGGACCCTGAGATCATGACCTGAGCCGAAGGCAGTTGCTTAACCAACTGAGCCACCCAGGTGCCCAATATTAAATGTTTATTGTAGAATTTTGTAGAATATTGTAGAATTTTGTAAAAAGAGAAATATGTAAAAAGAGAATTAAAAAACTCTTAGTATCTCCTTTTAATATGTATATGACAAATATGTATAGATGAATGTGAATACATATGATACACCTATAATGCATATAAAAAGCATATTTAGGTATCATGCCATATATACACATAGATAATTTTCTAGGTAATACATGGATGTATCATTACTTACATAAATAGTCCTCTGTTATTAGCTATTTAGATTGAGATCCATTTTTTTAAAATTTTTTTTCAAAGTTTTTAAAGTAATATCTACACCCAGCATGGAGCTTGAACTCACGACCCTGAGATCAACAGTTGCATGGCCCTCCAACTGAGCCAGCCAGGCGCCCCCTGAGTTTCATTTTTATGCATTTGAGATCAAACGGATCACACATCTTTGTTTAAATATGTGATTATCTCTTTAAGATAGACTTCTAGAAGTAGAAATACTAAATCACAAGGTCACCACATTTTTTAAGGCCTTTTTTTTTTTAAGATTTTATTTATTTGACAGAGAGAGACAAACGAGACAGGGAACACAAGCAGGGGGAGTGGGAGAGGGAGACGGAGAAGCAGGCTTCCTGCAGAGCAGGGAGCCTGGCCCAGGACTCGATCCTAGGACCTAGGGATCATGACCTGAGCCGAAGGCAGACGCTTAACCACTGAGTCACCCAGGCGCCCCTTAAGGCTCTTAATATGTACATTGCCAAATTGCCATCCAGAAGGACCAGGCCTATTTATAATCCCAACATTTTATGAAAATCCCTGTTTTACAGCATGTATATTTATACTGAGAATTGCTTTAAAGCATCGTTAACCTGACAGGCCAAAAAAAAAGTTTTTTTGAAACGCCATTTCCCTCATGGGACTTTTCCCCCATGTTTTCATTAGCTATGCTCCAGTAAGAAATGAACCGCTGCTGCCCATGATCACAATCATTCCTCAGAAGGCACCATATGTAGAATAAGTAGGCTCTGAGGTTAAGACCGAAAACTAGTATTTAGCAGGTGCTTCCTCTGCCCAGGACGGTGTTGGAATAATAAACTGCATTCGGCTGTGTGTATAACTGAACCTACTTTTACCTACATTGTTTCTTACAAGCCTCCTAATGACTCCATGAGAAAGGTGTCTAATGTGGATTGAATTCTGTCCCCCCAGAATTCATACATTGAGGCCCTAACTCCCAATGTGACTCTATCTGGAGATGGGCTTTAGTAGGTATTTGAGGTTTAAGAAGTTATAAAAGTGAGGTCCTAATCGAATTAGATTGGTGGACTTGTAAGAAGAGGGAGAGGGAAAGATAGTTCTGGTACCTGCGCAGCAGAGAAAGGTCATTTGAGGTCAGAGCCAGAAGGCAGCCATGTATAGGCTAGGAAAAGCAGTCTCACCAGAATTTGGCCATGCTGGCACCCTGATCTCAGATTTCAAGTCTCCAGAGCTACGAGGAAATAAAAATTCCTATAGCCACCCAACCTGTAGTATTTAATCTGCTAACCTGACCCAACGAAGCCAGTGTCATCGCCGTGACTTACAGACAAGGAAAGTGAATAAGACTAGGAGAAACAAAGTGCTATTTGGCTACAATCAGAAGAGTCAGAAACAGGCAAGGTTGGAAGCTCACCCAGTTGTCCTTATTCCAAGGCCAGGGCTCCTCCATTCCACACGCAGACAGGAGCCTTGAAGGGTCAAGAGCCGCGTGTTTCCAGAACCAGTATTAGACTAAGACTTGTCACCAGAAGATGAATGTTTAATCTTAAATAAATATGCTCTGACTGCTCATTTATGAAAAATGTTGAATTTCCTGCAAAACTAAAATGCAAGTTGTGTGCAAAACCATTTTGCCAACCCAGTGGAAAATGATATAAAGCCTAATGATATCCTTACAGCACTGGGGTTTGTATGTGTGGTGAAGCAGGCTCTCAAATTGGTCCTAAAGTAGTGCCTCAGACAGGTAAATAAACCGGAAAGATATACTGTAAAATGTTTATTTATTTTTAAAAATATTTTTAAAGATTATTTATTTGAGAGAGAGGGAGATGGAGGGAGGGTCTCAAGCAGACTCTGCACTGAACGTGGAACCCCATTTGGGGCTCGATCTCATGACCCCGAGATCACCACCAGAGCCAAAACCAAAATTCAGGCACTTAACTGACTGAGCCACCCAGGCTCCCCTAAAATGTTTATTTAAAAAAAAAAATAAAGGAAACATAGGAGATAAAGGTGGAAATTAGATTGACTATATGTCCATCCATCCATTCAATGGGTCTGCCCAGATGAGCCCCTCCCACACACCAGGCACTGTTGTGGAAGGATTCAGTACTGTGTACGGCAGACAAAAAATTCCAGGTCCATGAAGTTGGCATGCTCATGGAAAGGTATTATCCACTGAATCAGTTACGAATGCACTGGGCTGCATTTCACAAAAATCCATATATAGTCGGTTAGCTAGAAAGAGATTTGTTTTTCCTCGTTAGCAGGAGAGCTCGGCTGGTCTGTCAGGGGCCACGGGGAGCTGCCAATGGTGCCCAAATGTAGAGGTTTCTTCTAGCATCCTGTGCTCTCAATCGTGCCGTTTTCATCCTCCATGTAGTTTTCAACCTCATGGTCCTCTTTAGCTCCTCTGGAAGGCGAATCTATGCTCCACACTGGAAGAAGGGGTAAGATCAAGGGTAGATAGGCATGTGCCATCTGAGTCAACCGGATTATTATTGGGAAATTAAAAAAAAAGATGTCCTGCTTTTCTTCTGATGATTCCACATTCTGCATTAAAGTGCAACAGAAAATTCCCCCCACGTTCTAATGCTTGTGTCTCCTTATTTTCAGAGACTGGCTCATTAGCATCCATGGCGCTTGAGAAAATCATTTCAGTCATCTAGCAATGAGCTGTTCATGGAAAAGTTTTGGATAGTCTATGTTGTTAGCGTCCTACGTGTGAGTCACAAATTAAGAAACGGCCTGATATGAGTAGTGTCTTTGTTTACACACAAATAGCTAATAAGAGAGGTCGGAATGTCAGGAAGAACAGAAATAAGATTACCTGAATGGCTCCTCCAGCAGGTTTCCAGTTATGCAAATAGCTTTTCTTCCAAGCAGGCACTTCAGTGCTTTCTAATTAGACGGTGGTGGGTTTCTTTCCTCTGTCCTCTGAGAAGTTTCTAGAACTCCTTCGGAAGGTGTGCTGTTTCATAAGGAGGAGCAGAAACAGGCTGAACAAGTCATTCAGGTCCATCTGACTCAATTGAGGACATCTTCCCTGCTACCTTCTTTAAACAGAGATTTCTCCATCTTGAAACCCTGAGCAGATTATTGTTTTGGGCATTGATTTTGGCACCAAATAATTGTTGTCATTGCATATATTTAACTCTTATCTCCCAAATACAGAAAACAGTCATTTCTTTAGTTTGGAGACCAAGTAATACTTATTTCTTAATTTAAAAACTGTTGTTTTTATGTCCCTCAGCTCTGGAACAGCATCATACCTGCTCTTGATATTTAATACTTGATGATTTTAGAGACAACTTTTACAAACCATGGAATTGTACACATGCCCTTTCTACAAAGAAAACAAAATAATTACTCAATACCTGAACAAGCAATCAATCAAAATAGAGTGATTCAAAAATGAAGAGATCAGTTGAAAAAGAGGTAAAGTTAAATGTGAAATAATGTTTGTTAAAGATAGATGAAACTATCTTTGAAACGAAGTTCAAAAATAGCTATTGAAAAAAGAAACACATGAAAAAGGTTAACAGTTTTAAAAGGTAGGTCTAAATCTTAGATACTAGGAAAATCTAAGAAGCATGTAGGGTAGACATTCTGGTAAGTGAAAGTCTGCTAATCTCACTGAACATAGTGAAAATCTGTAGACGCCTTTATTTTACTCACACACACACATATATGGAGAAATATAGAGTAAACATTTTTTTTTTTAAAACAACAGACCAGAGGGCACCCCCTTCGGGTCCCCTCCCTCCTCGGGAGCTTTGTACTATCACTTTGCTATCGCTCAATAAACCCTGCTTTGCTGCCCATCACTCTGTCTGGTCTACCTCTTCATTCTTCGAAGTGGTGTGACCAAGAACTGTGGGCACCGATGGAGAAAAATCCTGCAACACCTTGACCAAAGAGATTACAGATGTCCAGAAAAATAAGGTGTCCTGAGGTCACAGAGCCACACTAAGTACCTCCAATGTTTGCTCAGAGGAAAACAATGAAGATGAATAGAGGTTCTGGAGGCCAACGTAACACCCACTTCAAATCTCAGCTCTGAGCATGAGACTCTTGATCTCAGGGTCATGAGTTTGAGCCCCATGTTGGGCGTAAAGATTACTAAAAAAATAAATGAATAAATAAACTTAAAAAATAAAAAAACAACAGACTAGAATGTTAAATTAATATTAAAAATGGGCTGTACGGTTTCCATATCATGAGAGAATAAATTTATTATAATTTTTTAAAGAAAACAGTTCTTTTATTTTCTTTGCGACTGCTTCCCTTGCTTTACTATTCGGAAGTTAGAGAGGCCAGCAAAAGTTGATCTTAAGGAAATGTTTATGGCAGTATTATTTCAATAATGAAAGTTCAGAAGGTTGACTTTCCCACAATAGAAAATTTGCCCAAACTGGGGTGCCTGAGTGGCTCAGTCGGTTAAGTATCTGCCTTCAGCTCAGGTCATGATCCCAGGGTCCTGGGATCGAGCCCCACATCGGGCTCCCGGCTCAGCGAGGAGCCTGCTTCTCCCTCTCCCTCTGCCTCTCTCCCTGCTCATGCTTTCTCTCTGTATCTGTATCTCTGTGTCTCAAATGAATAAATAAAATCTTTAAAAAAAAAAAAAAAGAAAATTTGCCAAAATAAAATTACAATATTGCTTCACACACACACACACACACACACAACGCTATAAAAATGTAATTACATGAACATCAGTTCTAACAGATTAAGAGGAAGAAAAAAATGACCTAACACAGGTGATGTCCATAACTAGCTAGAGCCTTTGGAAGCCAACCTCCTGCTTCCTAGCTCGAAGACCTTGGGTGAGTTTTATGACTTTTCTGTGATTCAGTTTCTTAATGACAAAATTAGTTTCTATACTTTTTCATTTTTTGAAGGGGAAAACCTTGGGATGATGATTGACACAGAGCAATAAGCACTGTGTGTGTGTGTGTGTGGTAGCTTTTAGATTTCCAATGCAAAGTATGAATCATGGTTCTTTGCCTGGATCTTAAATTATGGAATGTAAGAATTTTTTTTTAAGATTTTATTTATTTATTTGAGAGAGACAATGAGATAGAAAGAGCATGAGAGGGGATAGGGTCAGAGGGAGAAGCAGACTCCCCGCCGAGCAGGGAGCCCGATGCGGGACTCGATCCCAGGACTCCAGGATCATGACCTGAGCCGAAGGCAGTCGCTTAACCAACTGAGCCACCCAGGCGCCCCGGAATGTAAGAATTTTTTAAATTCTCCAATTCTTTGTTACTTTTAAAGCAATAGAATGATACGTTCTGTCAACCTATAGTTATAAGGATCAATCCACTTCACAACCTGACCTGTAAGCACAAGTACTCAGGGGTCACAGAGGGTCAGAAAAACCAAACACATGTTAAAACATAGGGTCCTCGGTAAGATGCACCTGTAATCTCCCTTAGAAAGATTTTTCAAACTGAGGGTCACATTAGTGCATTAGTGTGTTGTGAAATCAATCCCATAGTTTGCAACCAGCATTAAAAAAATGAAATAGACTAGAATGTATCAGGATGCAAGCACTTAAGTTAGTATTGTTTTCTGAATTTTTGTTTCAGGTGTGTTTGTAAGCATGAGCCCATGAGTCAGAGAGGCAGAGAATTTGCTACCTCACTTTGCAACCAGAAATTGGAAAGTCTCATCATTTGATTTCCACTTCAGAAATATTTCAAATGTAGACTCTCTCCTTTCCCACACTGTCTCCTAAGGTGAAGCCCTTGCCTTTCTTCTGAGACTATTGCAACAGACTACCAACTTCTGACATTGGGCCCTTTCCAATAATTATTTTTTATGTGAAAAATCTAAAACCAAGACAGCTACAAGAACAATACATAAATCCTCTCCTTAAAAACTTCAGGTAGTTCCCCAGCCTGCAGAGTAACAAGCTTCTCGTGCAGGCATTGGCGGGGGGGAGGGGGGGTGATCTCCACACGATGGTCGTTTTGGGGTTTTCCTCTGCTGAAGCCTGGGCTTTGGCCGTACCGCGCTGCTCTCTCAACATTGTTCTGTAAGGTCCGGCCTTGATGAACAAATTCCTTTCTGGACCTCTTACGAAGGCAAGTCCGAGGACAAGCCCAAAAAAGCATCCATCCCAGACCTTGTTCCAATAACTTCTTCCCCGCAGCTTTGCAGGCACATGGGCCAGCCCAGTCCCGCTGGAGATCTGGAGCTCTGGTTCCCACGGAGCTCTTCCTGCCTCCCGTTTTCCAGTTAATTCAAGCCACAGGGACTGAGGACTGGTTTAAGTCACAAACAACCCACATGCCTTGGAGATTACGGTTCATTAGATTGTGTTTGCCCAAATAAAGTCGTCCTCTGCAGTTTTTAGACAATCCTGTAAGCATCTCCTAAGCACGCAGTGAGACATTTAAGAGATGTGTTACTTCCTTCACATACATAAATAATTTTCAATAAAAGTCAAAGTGTGAATAACTTATTTTCTCCACTGACTGGAAGCCAACCGTTTGGAAAACCACTCAGAAGAGCTGAGGTAAGCCTCTCGCTCAAAATTACTTTTAAATATACAAGGAAAAGAGGAAGTTTTCTTCTTTTCCTTGAGTTTTGCTGAAAATCGAGAGCTTTCTCTTATAGTTTTGGCATTTGGGGTCATTTTTCATGAAAAGGTTAAAAGGCACGTGAAATCCGAGTCTCCACGGATCACCCAGCAGGGAAGCGTGGGCGATTCCGCTCGGAGGATTTGTGTGGGATCCCACTTTTGGGGGTAAAACAAACACAAATGCTCCTCCCCCGGGGGGCGGGGCGGCGCCCGGGGGGGGGGATGCACCAATCACAGCGCGCCCTGCCCTATATAAGGCCTTGAGGCCCCGCGGCGTTTGACGCTTTTCGGTGGTCGCCCGCAGCTTGTCTTCGTGCGATGTCTGAGGCGGCTCCGGCGGCCGCAGCTGACACGGCCCTGGTCTCTATGGAGAACTCTCCCGCCAAGAAGAGAGGGAAGAAGCCGGTGGGCCTGCCAGGCGCTAGTCGCAAGGCCCCGAGCCTGCCCGTGTCCAAGCTGATCACGGAGGCTCTCTCCGTGTCCCAGGAGCGGGCAGGCATGTCCCTGGCCGCGCTCAAGAAGGCGCTCGCGGCCACCGGCTACGACGTGGAGAAGAACAACAGCCGCATCAAGCTGGGCCTCAGGAGCCTGGTGAGCAAGGGCACCCTGGTGCAGACCAAGGGCACCGGCGCCTCGGGCTCCTTCAAGATCAACAAGAAGGCCCTTCCTGAGCCCGCCAAGAGCAAGCTCAAGAGGCCATTTTCTGCTAAGGCGAAGAAGCTGGTCTTATCCAGAGACTCGAAGTCCCCGAAAGGTGCCAAGACCAGCAAGAAAGCCAAGAAGCCCAGGGTGATGGTAGCGCAGAAAGCGGCCAGGAGCGGCAGGAAGGCGACGGGAGCCAAGGGCAAGCAAGCACGGAAGAGCCCGGGGAAGGCCCGAGCAGGGAAGCCCAAGCTGAGCCAGCAGAAAACGAACCCAAGGAAAGTGGCGTCCAAGAAGTAAGCTGAAAGAAGCTCTATTCTCAACCCAAAGGCTCTTTTAAGAGCCACCCCAAGTACTTCAAAAATGGCTTGACACTGAAAACTTTTAGAAGCTTATAAACGGGTAAACAGTAGTGGTCTATTAAGTAAATTCTATTGCAAGAGATCCTGAGGGTCTCGCCAGATAAGGTGCCAATCTACAGCACCTTAAGGTTTCAATACTGGGAAATCCTGGTGCCTCATCTAAAAGCAGGTTGCACACTAGAGTTCCAGTAGAGCACACGGCCCTGTGTACCCGCCATACTTGTCTGGAAAGACTACGTGTTGGTTGAGGGAGAAGTGGAGATAAGCTCCACACAATCCTAGATGACTTTGCAAGTGCTTACATTCCAGTTGACCCTGTTACATGGTGCCACTGTAACTAGGGTTTCAGAACTCACTGTACAGCTTTCTGTGGGTCAATATATAGGAATCGTAACAGAATTTGGATTGGGGAATTTTAAATCTTTGGAGTTTGCCATTTATTTTTTAAAGATTTATTTGAGAGACCAAGCACCAGCATGGGGAGGGGGGCAGAGGGAGAAACAGGCTCCCTGCTGAGCAGGGAGCTGAGCTGGGGGCTCCATCCCAAGACCCTCAGGTCATGACCTGAGCCAAAAGCAAGAGTCAGATACTTAACCAACTGAGCCACCCAGGCGCCCTGAGTTTAACATTTAATAAACAGAAAAATCAAATATCTTCAGCATACAGTGGAAAGAATATTGGAATACCGTTTATCTTCATTTCCAAAATACTGTATTGTCACATTAAAAAAGTTGGTTTGAAAATACAAGTAGTCTAATATAATGGTAATTCTATGTATTTTATGAAGAGTGGATAGGCTTGTCCAGATTGTGACCGACGGGCTGAAAAATACTAAACCTTCATGGAGATATTGGGGCTACAAAGTTTTTAGGATCCAAACTGAACTACATCACAAAAACGACTTAGGAAATTCTCAGGGTCTGAGTAAAGGCATCTTTCTCATTTTAAGCAAAATTAGTTTTAAAGCTTTCACTTAATTTGGGATTTTAGCATTCTTAAAGATTATTATAAATATTAAATTCATACAGTTAATCTTATTTTGGGCCTTGGTATTTGGAGCAACCTTGAACAAAGCCCAATGCAAATCTATGTGACGCATTCTTTCATGTACAAGCTTGTATTACAGATAACTCACTAGGGCCTAGCCTTTCTAAACTCACTTATGTAACTGGGCCTCTGACAATTTTTTTATATAATGGCAAACGAATAAACATAAAAGTTTAAAGTTGTATAGTCAGCCACAGCCCGTGTCTTGCTTGGACATGGCGGCCAGCTTCCCTTTCAGGTTGGAACGGTAGCGCAGGAATACACTTCACTTGCGGGGAAGGCCGTGAGCCCCTCGTCCGACTGCCGCGCCCAGCAGTGGACCGACCGCAGACCCCCGCCCGGCAGCAGGCAGGTCCCCGGCACTGCTCGAATCCGTCTAGAACTGGCCCCGCGATCCCGTGCGCCTTCGTTCCTCGCGCCTCTTTAGCGCCTGGCAGACATCGGGTTAAAAACAAAGTTAACCCACCAAGGTTCTTCCGCCAGTTCCGGGGACAGCTCTCAAACCTCCTGGCCAACAGGAAAATGGTGCTGAAATCCCGCCCTCCGCAATTTTTTCCGGCACCACACCGAGTATCATCCAATCAGAGCTTGTCCCCGAAGGACCGCCATTTGCATAGCCGCGGCTGGTGGGGCCCGAGAGCGTAGCGTCGTGGGCGCTTCCGGCGCCGCGCTTCCCCGAAGAACCCTCGTCGGGATGCTCTCGGTGGCGTTCAGAATACGCATTTGTCATGGTTTCATTGCCACCACTCTACCGCTTTTAAAAAAAAATAGAAAAATCCACACGTTCAGGTACAGAGGTTCCCTGATCTAGACCACATCACTGCATAAACGGTTCTGAACCGACTCTTCCGGGGTTCTACGATTACTACCAGCGTCCCACACTACCCCAACTTCCCTTCTACCAAGCACCACAGCCCTTTAAGCGGTTTTGTGGGCGGCCCTGAAAAGGGCCTTTGTGTTTGGAAGTACGCGGGGTCCGCTGCGCTCAGCCCCCGAAGCCGTAGAGGGTGCGGCCCTGGCGCTTGAGCGCGTAGACCACGTCCATGGCCGTGACCGTCTTGCGCTTGGCGTGCTCCGTGTAGGTGACGGCGTCCCGGATCACGTTCTCCAGGAACACCTTGAGCACCCCGCGGGTCTCCTCGTAGATGAGGCCGGAGATGCGCTT
>NC_058410.1:143439417-143498921 GCF_002201575.2 Neomonachus schauinslandi | reverse complement strand
TCGCGCAGCACCTTGCGGTGGCGCTTGGCGCCGCCCTTGCCCAGGCCTTTCCCGCCCTTGCCGCGGCCAGACATGGTGGTGGTGCTAGTGGAAGTGACTGGGCTGTCTTCACGCGGCCCTTTAAATAGCATTTCTGCGGACCTGATTGAGAACACCGTGCCCTGGTGTTCTTTCCAAATTAGGTCGGTAAGGGGGTGGGGCAAGGAGGCCTCATTAACATTTGGATGTTTTGATTGGCCAGTGAAACCTCGCTCTTCGTCGGGCGGGCTGGAGGGGGAGGTACGGCTCTCACTCGTTTGAAAAGCTTGTTTCTCTTTTGTCCTGAGCTGTTTTTTCAGGGCGCGTTTGCAAATGGAATGTGTGTTTTTTTTTTTAACCAGGTAAAGCCGCTGACCAAAGAGAACCACTCAACGTTTCTTTTTATTTCCACTTAATAACTAATAAATTATGTAATGATTCCTTGAGGGGAATGTAGAGGAAATAATGTGAAGGACGGTGGAGTTATAGGTCAAGGGACTTTCCCTCCGGCTTCTTTAGTATTCCTATTAAACTGACGCATTTAGAAGGCCTTCTTTATGCTGGACAAAGTGTAAGCCTGGCCATCTAAAAGCTCTGGCCCTATGTTTGGAAACAAAAAAAACGAACAATTGCAAATTAAAACTTCTTGTTCCCTTTCGAACATTTGTTGAGGGATTCCTGTTTCTACAAAATCTGTGCGAGAGTTAGGGAACCTAAAGCTAAGCTTGGACAATCAGTTGCCCCTGGACCCTCTTCCTAGCCTGCTGGGCCTGTCTGATCTGCCTGCAGTTCCTAATAAACTCCCCTTTCCTCCTTAACTGATGCCTTTTCAACCTTCTCCAGGATTAGAGACAAGAACAAACGTTTTGTTGAGTGGGGGATTAATTGTAGGGCAGGGCTAATACTTGATTAAGGTCATAACAAAGCCTACAGGGCCCTCCCCTGGAGGGCTTTTGATGAGATTATTGGTGTTTTAAACAAGGCTAATCCCATTAAGGGGAAAAAAAAAAATAAAAAGCAGAATAGAGCAGAATTGGATCTGAATGTGGTTGGGAGAGGGCCTTCTCAAATAAAAAATTTCTCCTTAGCCTCCTGCTGCAGCTTTTGAAAATTTCCGTGATCAGACTTACTGGCACCCCCTCTCTCCAAAAAGTTCTTTGGACAGAGACTTTCTAACAATATCCTTCCTTATTTATTTAATAAATAAATGCCTGTTGTGGATACTTAAAATAAGACTATGTCCTGAGAGCGATCACACACATATATGTATAAAACCTCATACTTTCTCAGGTGAAAAGAGAAGAGTTCCAGGAGAGGGTAGAAAAGCTCTGAATGGCGTATGATTTGTAACCCTTCTGGAATTATTAAGTAGTTACATTCTTCTGCCCCAAATTGAGGGTTTTTAGGTTCCTGACTTTTACTTCCCTCACCCCTACCACAAACACATACTTTATAAGGGGGACTTAGCTAGGAAGAAATGTCAAACACTACAGAGAAAAAGTGTAGAGTCTGAGGTTATAAGTGAAACTGAAATCTCAACACGCTCTTTAATTCATGGAAATAAATAAAAATAGCATGTATATAATATGGTAATTTCATGCAAAAACCCATGGTGTGAGCCCCCCTTTATGCACATCCCAGCAGGTGCCCTCTGCATTTCAAGAAGAGATCTAGGCCAGCTTCCCCCCAATTTTATTTTGCCCATTCGATCATTAATAAAGCTTCACTTTTATTTTGACATCTTAGTCCTTTTTTCTATTCCCTTCTCCTAATGTCCTCTTTTATCAATTTTTCTCAATGACGTTGACTCAAAAATCATGAATGTCAGAACAGAAATATTTAAAACGTATACACATATAGATGTATATTTAAAATAGATCCTTCCACTCGGGGAAGAGTGCAGGTCCTACTTGGTCATGAGGCTCGGGAGAGGGGCGTGGCTCACTCTGGAACCTGTATTGCAGGCTTTCTTTTCACCCCACCCTCCCATCCTCAGAGAGAACCTGGCTTCAGAGAACCCTGTTCATTCAACATGTGAGGAAAGCCCTTCACCTAAAAACCCTACAAACAAGTTGTGGCTAATAAGTCACATCACACGTTTGAACGAATAACACCATGAGGTTAATCAAAGGTTTTATAAAAACATGAGATGCCTACAACCACCCTCTGCAGCAGATTAACTCGATCAAAGTATCAGAGCTGAGGACTGGTGTGTATACTATATATATAAATATAAATATACATAGTCAACTGTATATATATATATAGTCAACAAACAATTCTGATACTTGCCCAGGGTTGAGAACTACCACTATATATCGTCACTTTTAAGTGTGTAATTGTTCTTTAGTGAGACAAAATCCTAGGGTAGAAATGCTTTTGACCTATATTACAGCTGAAGAAAGGTATACGTTCAACCTGACCCAACATAGTTTTCCAGGGCTTTATAACATTAGTTATCTCCAGGAGTTTGGGGACATCCCTCCTGGTCTGGGGCAGACAGCTCTTCCAGCCACTGGCTGACAGTTCTTACTGCAGTTTAAGGCTTCAGTGCATTTCTCTTTTCCAGCCACCTAACCTTTACCCTGGTATGAATACCCATTGTCTTATTCACTTTCCCTAAATTCAATTTTCATTCCCATTGGCTTATCTGTGGTCTATAATATATACTGGGTTTTTCCCTAGTTTCCTTACTTCCTCTCCTTCCTGTTCTAGAAAATGTTCTACTTTTTCTTTTCAGTCCAAACATTCTACTGAAAGTTTTGTCCTGTCCACTTCCTCAGCCTGCTGTCTTTGTGTGGGTTTGCTCCTATAAACATTCTTAATGTATTTTGACCTACTAAAAAAAAGTTCTTTGGACAGAGAATTTCTAACAATATCCTTCCTTATACATTTATTTGTTTCAAAATTTTTATATAAATGTCTGTAATTAAATTGATTTTCAGATTTCCTTGAATACTTTCTTAATTGCATACACAAAGCACAAAAAGTATTTTGCACTTGTTTTAATGGTGAAACTGTGATTCCAAACATATACAAAGGAAAGACCACTGTTACCTTCATATTTAAAACAGATGCTCTCTTTGCACACATGGTCACGATGTTTTGGCAGTATCAAAGTTGGTTATTCCCTGTTTTATGACAATGCCATTGTGGTAACTGTTTAAGAAATAAAATTCAGGGCATTTAATCAACCCTAGAGTAAGGTTAACTGAGACTTAACCCTGGGGTTTACACAGATACTGGTACTTACCTGCCCCACCCCCACCCTGTCCCACCCCAAGTACACAGAAGACTCCAAAACTCTTTTTTAGACTCTTTGGATCAAAAGCTAGAATCTTATATGTAAAAAATAACAATACGTAAAAAAAAAAAAAAACCTACAAACAAACAGCAACAACAGTTTCTACCCCAATCTGGTGAATAAAATGATTCACAGGTGTTTCAAGGTTACTCATACCTAAATTTCTCCCTTAATGAGAAAGAGAATAAATAGGAATGTAAATTTATTCATTAGAAATTTGTTTATTAACAGAAAAAAATCCTTAAATTAAAAAAAAATACACGCAAAGAAAATGTTTCCAAATATTTATGAAAAAGTTATAGAGATAAGGCAAATTCTGAAATGTTAAAACACATTCCCTCCTCACTGCAGCAAACATCAGAGGTGTTGCCACCAGGAGCATCCCAAAGAGATAATAACAATGCCACACTACGTGTTTTCTTGACACAGAAACAGGTTTTTTATAGCGGTTATGAGCTTGACTCTGAGCCAGACGAGGTAGAATAAAAATCGAGCACAATAATTTTCTAGCTGTGTAACCTTCAGCAAGTTATGTAACCTCTCTGTGCTTTGGTTTCCATACAACAAAATAAGGGTAATGAAATAACCATGGTTCCTACTTCACCGGATTCTTCAGAAACAATATCCCAAACAAGGCTTGGCATCTAGTAAGTACATAATCATTGTTAGCTGAAAAAAAAAATAGTTTTAGAAAATAGTCATGCAATGGAAGGCATGTGTGCGGGATGTCAAGTCAACCCAGGCTTTGTAATGAAATCGTCACACAAGATCATTAATAATGAGTTGACATTCTACCTTTTCACACTGATTCCAAAAGAGAAACGAAAAAAAGATGACCCAAAGTCTACAGAAAGAAATCAAAACCCCAAATACCCGTCCATCGATGTGAAAATCTTAAATGTTTAAAGTCAGGCATTCTTGAGTTCTAGTCATTATTAGATTGGAGTGTGATTAGAAAAAAAATTATAGTTTAAAAATGGTAGCTTATAAGAATTTTCCAGCATTTTAGAGAAGGCGTTATGTTTTCGAAGGCGTATGTGTGTGGACATGAAGAATGTTTCGTGGTGCATCAAGCCCACTCAGCCCTGTAAGACCATATTACTCAGACACAGCAAGAAAGTCTGCCTCCACCTCCCAGCGGGTCTTAACCAACGGCTGCAGCTGAACTACAAGGATTTCCAAAGGTCTTCCTCTGTTCCGTTCTCTGTTCAGGCAGCTCAGCAGTGCCCTGTGATCAAACCAGCTGGTGACTCGTTTCTTATTTCCTCAAGTTCTCAGGGGCTTTTCTCCACAAAAATCTCCAGCGCCCACCTCTTCTCTCTCTCTCCCTAGCCCTGCAGGAACCACCCCCCCCCCCACCGCCGCCACCCGCCCCAGGACTAGACAATCACATGACCACTGTGACACTTCCGACCGTAGCCACCAGGTGGCACCCTTCTCCACACGACCGCGCTTTGTTTGTGGGTGGTTTTGCCAGAGGCCAAATAGGATCCAGAGTTTAAAATGTAGGTCTTTGATTTTTCAAATGTAGTTGATCTTAAGTATAGATGAACAAGGGAAGAAAAATTAAGCTAAGAAACACTGAAAGAAAATAGAGGTTTATTACTTCCATTATAAAAAGAATGGGTGGCTCAGTAGGTTAAGGGTCTGCCTTGGGCTCAGGTCATGATCCCAGAGTCCTGGGATCCATCGAGCCCTGCGCCAGGCTTCCTGGTCAGCGGAGAGCCTGCTTCTCCCTTTCCCTCTGCTTCTCCCTCTCCCTCTGCTTCTCCCCCTGGCATATACTCTCTCTCACTCTCTCTCTCTCAAGTAAATAAATAAAATCTTTAAAAATATATATAAAAAGAAAAGTAAGAGGCCACAGTCACCAATGGTTAGTGAAAGTCCCACTGTGAAGACAGGTGTTTCTTGAAATCTCAGTCTGTGTGAAAGAAAACCAATATAACACACACCATTCCCTAATTAGTTGTATCCTTAATGAGCTGGAAGAGCAAGGGAACCTTTTGGGCAGTATGTTCTGAGTACAGAATGATATCCAGAGAGAATCTGTCGGTGTGCTTTCAATATGGTTTGGAAGTAAAATAGCCAACACGTAACAGCTTAGATGAAAATGTTTCTAGAGTGAGGAAAAACAACTAATTCAGCTACCCGAGTTTAATGAAGATATTCCATAAAACAAAATGTAAAAAAATCAGAAGCATATCAATGTCCCACAAATGACCCAATGATTAAGTTGATTAATCCATAACATTGATAAGTACCTAAGAAAAATCATACCGTGGTGCTTGGGTGGCTCAGTCAGTTAAGCATCTGACTCTGAATTTTGGCTGAAATTGTGACTGAGATTGAGGCCCACGCTGGGCTCTGCACTGGGCGTGGAGCCTGCTTAAGGTTCTCTCTCTCTCCCTCTACCCCTTGGCCCCCTAAAAAAAAAAAATCATACAGTATACAACACAATTAATTGTACGCTTATTTAAGTGTATTTGTTGATTTTATATATTTTAATATAGCAATACTGAGAGGAAATACACAGATCATTCATAGGGTTTATCACTAGCTACTGGAATGATAGTTTCAATTCATTCAATTCAATTCATTCAATTCAAACTCATTTTCAACTTTTTGACAATAAGCACAAATTACATGTACTTTTATCCACCTAACTTTCGTAACCAGAAAAAAAAGTTAAAAAAAAAATTGTCGTGATCTCTTTGCCCAAATTCAGTAACTACCAAACAAACCATAGAGCTTTATTTGGTCTTCTGAGGCACCTGCCATGGGAGACAGAATGCCTTGTTGCCAGTAAAGTGGCCAAACATACATAGCAACAGAAAGGAAACACCGGCCATCCGGGTGTCTGTGTTAGTATTCTTTTGAACATGGTCCGATAAATTACTTGCCCAGAATGGAGTAATTCCTGATGAGTTTCTTTTCTTAATGTGCACAGTTGGGGAAGAGAACCAGACTCCCAGGAGCCCCAGGAACACGCCAGGGTACCCCCAGGCCACTCAGTGGCATCTGTTTTACCATCTTTAATACGACAGACGGTCGTTCCGGTTCCTGGAGGGAAATGCCACCCGGCTTCTGACTCTGGAGGCACGGGCAGAACAAAAACACTGTGGGGTCCAACACATCCACTGAGGGACACCGCCGATCCCCGTCCGGACCCAGGGCCCGAGAGACGCGCCAGACAGAGCCGACTGGGGTGGCAGCAGAGTAAGCTGGCCACACGCTGGATTTCTTTCCGCAGAGACTTCGAAAGGAAATGGCTGAGGTTATTTTCTGCTGTTTTCCCTTCGCTTTGGTCAAGCTCGCTGAGAATGAAGACACTGGGGCCACAGAAGAGCCGTGCCCCCCCCCCCATTTCCTGGCACATCTAAAGCATCTAATGCCACGGCATGTGAGATGGATCAGAGTCAGACTGACTGAGCTGAAACCTCTCTAGCCCTGGAAGGCTGTGAGATACTCCCTACTTCATTTTGTTCACCTAAAAAACCCATGAGGATAATAGTTCTTATATCAGAGAATTATGGTAAGAATCATAATGTAAGCAGGTGCTCAGAACTCAGTCTGGCAGCAAGTGCTTTTTTTTATAAGTGTCAGCCACCTTATCATCACCATCATCATCCTTAGGATCACTTTCCTTATCATTTCATTAGCAGAATCCAAGTAGGAAATGACTGCGTTACTTCAAGCCTGGCATGCCAGAGAGGCACTGTGAACGCATTCGTGTAAATTGTGACTCTGGGGAAACCTATGTGACACCTTGCTGCCAGTTAGAAAAACATACCCCTCCTCAAGACGTTTCCTGCCCACTTTCTGGAAAACTATCATGAATAAACACAGGCATCCACAATGGCTCTTCCGAGGGTACCTCCATGGGTTGTACAGTGCACGGCCTTCACCGCTGTACAATGACCCACTTCACCCTCTGGTGGAAGAGACCACAGGGCTTGGTGACAGGTGAATTACTGGGTAACAGAGAGAGAGAGGATCAAAAGGCAATTAGATGGGCCTAGGAAATGCCTGGATGTGTGTGCAAAATTCTGGTAAGGGCATGAGAGTGTTATGTCCCGGGGAGAAAGTTCATCGTTTTTCTCAGATGTTGAAAGGAACCGTGAGTCTCCCAAATTTCAGGAGCGTTATTCCAGAGGTAGGAGATGAGATGACATGGGCATATGAAGTGGGAAGTGATGCAGAAATGAAGGCAGGCCCTAGAGGCAGCTTGAGATTCAAGGCAGCTGGTTCTGCCCAGAGGCCGGCGCTGGGGCTCATAGGCATGCAGGAACTCAAAAACCAAAATGGGAGAAACTTCTCAAAAATGAACATGGCAGGCCACAAGCAGAGAGTTCCTGGGGCAGTTCCTGTTCGTTCAGTCCAATTCTGCCCTGGAACATGAAGAAGGCCACAGGGGTACCCCTTCTCTTTGAGTCTCCACGTCTCCTCCCCACGAGGGGTCTGCAGGCTGTCACGTACATTCAGCCAAGACGTAGTCCCCCAAGGCTCCTCCTGCAGAGACAAGAGACGGAAAAGGGGCATCGCAGACCCGAGCACCCTGCTGCCTAGTCCCTGGCCCTCACCTCCCACATCCATTCACCTCAACTGGGACCACCCCCTTCCCTGAGCACCATCATCTCTCACCTGGAGTTGCTTACCAGCTCTCTAGCTGGCTCCTTGCCTCCCATCTCACCTCCTGACACTCATTCTCCAACTGCCCAGACCGTGTCCCCCATATTGTCCCTGCACTGACTTTCCAGGGCTCCCTGGCTAGCATCCTCGAGGCCCCCAGAGCTCCGCCTGGCTGGCTTCCATCTGCCCCTCCCCCGCCCCCCAGATGCTCAGGAGGCAGGCGTGCACCCTGGTGATGGATAGGCGGAGACACAATCATTTCTCACCTCCCACTATGCCTCATGCTCTGCCATGTGCACGGCTGCCCCATCTGGGTAGACCCCCCTTGTCCTCAACCTTTCCTAAAGCCATCTACCTCAAGGCCCAGAATCCTTGGTCAATCCTCAGCAGGTCATGGCCATTCCTTCTTTTGACACCCAGAGAATGGTCTGTCTTAGGACCTTAAGGGCTCTCCTTTAACTGTGTTTGCTTGTGCTACAGATTTCATTCCCTTCTAGATGTGGGTTCTAAGAATAGCAACAGCGATGAACCCAACTGCAAAGCCCATGTACTACTTTAAGGAGCATCTCGCAAAACAGTAGGTGCTCAAAAGAAGTTTGTTGAATTTGGAGCTTTCATTCTAGGAAAACAATTCATTCCTGCTCCCGGGGTGGAAGCTGTGTCCCCAAAGAGAAAAAGAGGAACAGGCTTCTTTCAGATGGACACCAAATCCCCTTCGCCCTCCCTCAGCCCGCTTCCTGATGCATTAATGTGTCCTGGGGTCAGAGGAACTGAGAGACTTCCTCCTTCTTCCTACTCACTCGAAGCCTGCCTTTTCCTTAAGATTCTGAACAGAATTCCAATAAAAAAGAGGATGACGCCCACAGCGATCCCACCGATGACTCCAGTGAGCAGGGTGCCAGGCACCGGGGGTTCTAAAACAGCAAAAGCAAGTGAAAGCTGGGACTGCGGCCCCAGCCCGGCTCAGACCCTCCCCTCACTGCCATGCTGACCCCTCTGGTTCCGCCCACAACGGACTTTTCCCACCCCCCCCCCAGCTCCCATCCGTACCCCAGGAGGCAGTGAGGGGCTGATCCAGGCCTGGGTGCTCCACCTGGCAGGTGTATCTCCGCTCTTCCCCAGGGGGCACAGCCAGCGCCACCCAGCCCTGGTAGGTCCCATCCCCGTTGGGCAGCACGTCTTTCAGCTCAACGTCCTTGGCATCCAGGGGCTGCCTGTCCTTCAGCCACTTCATGGTGATGTTCCGGGGGTAGAAGTTCAAAGCCTGACACTGTAGGGTGCTCACCGCCGAGGCCACGTGATGGGTCACCTTCACCAAAGGAGGCACTGGACAGGAAGGAGGAAGGATCTGGAGAGGGGAGCTTTCTACCCTTGCCAAGAAGACTGGAACTCTCACTTCCCTTTCTCTACGGGCTGGAGGAAGAAGCCAACCCTAGGCCGATGCTGCTGCGTGAGTCACCATACTGTGTCCTAAACCATGTCTCAGGACTCAGCTGCGATGGGGTGCTGCATGGTAGATAGTCAAGCCCATGCTCCTGTCCCGTATATAAATATGCATACCTGCATCTCGCGGCTTCTGTCCTTTGTCAATACAGTAAATGGAATCGGACGAAATTCCCCTGTATGTGGATTTGATTGACTAAGCCCTATTGGTTCATTCTACCTGGCTCAGCCCAGTAAGAATTCTTGTAAGAAGGGGCCCTGGAAGATTGGAAGCCCTCAGGGACTCTCTCTCTGTTCTGTGAAAGTAACCTTTAACCTCCAAACGATTCTACTACTCTGCCTGGTTGCCTCCTTTGGTAATTGCTTGGCTTGGCATTCATGTGATAATTGACATCTCTGAAATTCCTAAAAGGTATAAATATACACAGGTTCTCAGTTAAATCAAAAAATCACAGATACGTCTTTGGCCACATGTAGGGAGAAAAAAAAAAACACCCTAAAACCATGCCCCTGGGCTGGGTCCTACATCTCAGTTATAAGGTGGAGACCTCAGACCTCAGCGCCTTCCCCGAGAGTCACGTGACCCTGGCCCCCTGGGAAAGTGCAGCCCGGACCTCGCCCGGCACCTGCGGACGCTGCTGCATGGGGAGAGTCTGCGGGCAGACGGAGCGCTCCCACCATACCTTGCCGGTCCAGGGCCCCTCTCCCCAGCTCCAGCAAGCGCTGCAGCTGCTCCGGGCAGTCCCTCTCGAGGTAGGCCCTGTTCTGTTTGGCCCGAATCTTGTTCACTTCCCACTCCAGCTTGGTGGCCTGGGCCTTGGGCTCTGCTGCTCTCCAGTCCAGCGTCTCGGGGCAGAATTCCAGATGGTTCTGCCCGTCGTACCCGTACTTCCAGAATCCCCTGGTGCTGTTGTCCTCTTGCACCTCGCAACCCAGGATCACTTGCAGGGTGTGGGACTCTGACAACACCCCGAGCTTCGTTACTGAAACCAAAGGAGTAAGTCCCTGTCTCAGCATCCATCCCCAGGGACCCCAGGACCTCAGGCTCCTGCCCTCCTCCCCCAGGACCTCAGACTCCCTGCTTGCTCACCCAGAGCCATCTTCCAGCTACAGGAATGTGCTCTGCCCACCTCGGAAGGGAGAGCGCCCTCTCCACGTACCCTTGCTATGGTTGTGATTGTCCATGATGGTCCAGAAGTCGACGATGAACATGTGATCCCACCCTTTCAGGCTCTGACTCAGCTGCAGCCACAGTGGGCTGGCGGCCCCGCCCCGGACCCACTGGGCGCGGGGCTCTGCACGGCGACTCTCGTGACTGTAGGACACGAATAGCTGGTCGTCCACGTAGCCCAAGGCCTCAAACAGGGGCAGCCCAAGGTCCGGCACCGAGGCGCCCATGAAGAGGTAGCGCAGGGAATGGGACCCTGGGGGGAAGGCAAGAGGACAGCTCCGTGAGCTGCAAGCGGAGTGGGGGGCGGACAGGCCACAGCCCTGCTGGATCAAACTCACAGCACCAGCTGTGTCTGGGCCCACCCCACTGCACGTGAGCTGCAGGGCCTCTCCGCCCTCCGCCACAGGCCTGGGTGCTCTCGCCCCCCCGGGGGGCTGCCACCACCCCCCTCGGAGCTCCCAGCCTCTGCCCCACTTCCCACATTTAGGGCAATCTCCCCTGCAGCCCACAAACTCTCAGATCCCAAGGGTCTCTCGCTGGGGCAGCCGAGCTCAGGGGTTGATGCTCAGGGCGAATTGGATCCAAGTGCTGAGGAATTCACTGTTGGGTTTTTTCCACGACTCCCGTCTCTAAACCCTTTCCTGTGTAAATGTTTGCCGTGAAATGCTGGCAGATCCGCTGATCCATAACTAAGACACTTTCAGAGCAAACACGGAAGAAGCCCCGGTAAGAGCAAGTGAGAGTTTCCCTTCCTTCCGCTGATGAACGCCCAAGGCCTAGAACAGCTCCTGGCATGTACTAGGGGCTCAGTACATGCCTGTTAGATGGATCGATGACGACTCCTTGGTTTTCATCTCTGGCCCTGAACTCCAGATGGAGGCGCTGTAGAAGGTGTGCAGAGTCTAACTCTTGATTTCCCCCAAGCTGCTCTTTCTTCTGCCTTCCCCATCTCAGAAATGGCATCACCTATCACCCCATTGCTCAGGCCAATAAAACGTTTAAAATAACAAAATAATTTTTAAAGAACAGAGTCGCCTTTGACTTTTCTCTGTCTCTCACACGGCACCGGGGTCCTTCGGCAACTTCCTCTTGAATACATCCAGGATGCTGCTCTTCTCCTCGTCTGCCTGCCCCCAGGCCTGGCCGCCGCGTCCGGCTGGCACCCAGCAACAGTTTCCCGGCTGCTCCCGGCTCTGACTGCGACTTCCTTCACCCCTGCCTCCTGCAGACCAGCGAGAGCAACCCTTCCCAAAGCTGTGCCAGATCAGGTCCGTCCTCGGCTGGAACCCACACGGCAGCCCGTGAGGTCCTAGGAGGCCTGGCCTGTGGCCCGTGGCTGAGCCCCTGACGAGTCCCGGCCTCTGGTCCCTATGCTCGTGCTGTACCCCAGACGCTCCTAACTGGGGAGCTCTGTCTCCCAGCAGACACTTGGCAACGTCTGGAGACATTTGTGACCGTCATAACCGGCGGATTGCTACTAACACCCCGTGAGTAAAGCACATCCTACGATGCACACAACGGTCCTCACCACAGACAGGGGTCAGTTTCCCCGAGGGTGCAGTCCCTGCTTCCACTCCACTTGCGGGGTCCACTCAGCTCGTCTGGGAAGCTTCCAGCCGGCACCAGCCCTGTTTCCTTCAGCTCTCGGCTCCACCGCCAGCCTGAGAGGAGCCTGCCCCGGCCTCCCCACCTCACCGGTCTCCACAGCTCCTGCTGCTACCTGGGGCGCTGGGTCCTCTTGTTAGTTTATTGTCATCTCCCCAAGAGAACGCAAAATGCCAGAGGGCAAGGACTTGGCTCCCTGCTACCTCCCTGGGGTCCAGAACAGTGCAACTCACGCTCTGTTACTCCCTTTCTACGCGTGAACAACGAATATCTCTGTTCCACATCAAACTGAGGATTCAACCTCTACTGTGGTGTGACATTTAAGAATCACAGCTATGGAGGCGCTGGTTCTGCCTCAAAAGCCCAGGGTAACGTGGAACAAAATTACCCATGAGCAGGTCATGCCTCATTCTTGTCATCTTTGTAACGTGGATACACATACGACCTTCCCTCCAAGTGTTGTTCTCAGACCGTGTAGAAGGTGTGCAAAGAGTCACGGTCACCTGAGATTAGGAACAGTGGTGGTACTTCATTTTTCATCAGAGAACCAGATCCCACGTTCTTTCTAACCTGGGGAAGGATAACCCGAGGGCCAGTTAACACTAGTAAAATCGCCCTATGACTGGTTCCTACCTCCCAATGCTGGGTGGAGTCAAACCAGATCACAGAGACGAAGGTGATTTAAAACTGAGTTAAATGTTAGTCATCACGTTGGCATCCTTTAGTAAAAACCCATTAGTTATGTACAGTACGATTAACGTTGCAAATCAACCCCCCCCTCCCCCCGCTGAAAACGAGAACTCTTCCGTTCAGTTCAAAAGTCCAGAAATCACCGTTATGATGAAAAACTACAGTTTTTCCAGGCAAAAGAATAACCGGCCGCCAAGAGTCAGTAAGGCCGGGGTCAGATCAGTCTCGGGTGCCTCCCCTGACCCCGAGATGGAAAGGGGTGGGAGGAGGGGCGCGGGAAGCCCAGCCCCCCGCTCGCTCCAGCAGCGCCCCCCACGTGCCGGCGAGACCGGGTGCGGGGGGGCGGGGAGGGACCCCGCTCAGCCGAGGCCTGCTGCCCTCCGCCAGCCCTGAGCCTCAACACCCCGGCCGGGCCCACGTCGTCTTTGGGGAGAAGAACTTCCTGTTTGGGGACGACAGGAGAAAACACGACATGGCCCAAAGCAGAACGAGGGCACCCAGCTCGGAGTCCGAGGGCCCGGGGACCCTAGCTCAGCCCGGATGAGAAACGCACAGATTTGGAGTTAAAAGTAGTTAAAAGCGCCACAGTCGGCGGAGGGGGCGGGTGGCTCCGAGCGCCACCCTGGGGAGCTGCGGCGGGGCGGGGGGCGCACAGGTCCCGGGCGAGGGGGCCCGCAAACCCGCCCGCACCCGGCGGCGGAGCCCCTCCCGGGAGAGTCGGGGAAAGGCTGCGCTCGGGGCCGAGCCGTTCCACCCCCGCCCCCCCCGCACTTGGCCACCCCAGGGGCTCAGCGAAGCTGGTTTCGGTCTCGTCCCCCGGAGGCCCGGACTCACGCGGCGGCCGCCCGAGCGCGGCCACGGTCCGCAGCAGGAGCAGCGCGAGCAGCGCGCGCCGCGCTCCCGGGTCCATCTCGGCGCTGCGACCGCGCGTCTCCCCGGCTCGCGCCGCGCGTCCCGGAGCTTCACCCGCCTCCGAGCCGCGGCGACGTGGGCATGGCCAGCAAGTCACCCTGGAGTCGCTGCCCGGGCTGCGGGGATTCCAGACAAAACTTCCTGGCCAGTGCCATCCCTTTCCGGGCAGTGGCTGAAAAGAAACGCGCCTGCTGAACTTGAACTCTCCGGCAGCCTGAGCACGGGCTTGTGAAACACTCCGTGACCCAGCTGTCCCTGCGGGTTTCCAGGCCTAAGGGGACGTTGCTGATGGGGGGAAAGTATGCTTAACAATGGTCCGACCTGAATAGCTTAATTTCTGATATTCGATATTTAAATCGTAATTTAAGAATTAGCGATACATTTTCAAAGTGTTTATCTGAAGTTCAGCTTGCCGATCTTGTTATTGAACTTAAAAATACAGTTTTTGTGTAAAACTTCCATTTTATTCACACAGTAGAAATAATTAAATCCTAGGTTTAATAAATTAGAACCTACTGAAACATCTTTCACAATTTACATAAATTAAATTTAGTTTCTGGTTTCTTTTATTTAGCATGATGTTTTCACGTTTCTTTTTCGTGGACGAACAGTATTCCATTAGACCCCATATCCATTCGTCAATTGATGAAAACTAGATTATTTCAACTTTGTGCCTATTAGGATAATGCTGCTCTGAACACTTGTGTACCCATTTTTGTGTGGACTTATATTTTATTTTCTTTTGGGTGTACACCTAGGGGCGGAATTGCTGGGTCATATGATGACTCCATGTTTAATTAACCTTTTGAGGAACCGCCAGACCGTCTTCCAAAGTGGCTACACCATTTTGCGCTCTCATCAGCAGTGAATGACAGTTCCGATTTCTCTACACCTTTGCCAACACTTCCTATGGTTCATCTTTATAATGCTAGCCATCCTAGTCAGTGAGAAGTAGTGCTTCGTTGTGCTTTGGATTTGCATTTCCCTGATGACTGGTGATATTGAACATCTTTTTTTTTTTTTACCAGATTAGCGGCCATCTGCAAACCTTCTTTGGAGAAATGTCTATTCAGATCCTTTGCCATTTTAAAATCTGGGTTATTTGCTTTTTCTCATTGAGTTGTAAATGTCCTTTATGTATTCTAGATAAAGTCCTGTACCAGATGTATGATTTGGAATTTCCGATTCAGTGTGTTGTCTTTTTACTTGCTTGATGGTATGCTTGCTAATGTTGGTGAAGTGCAATTTATCTATTTTTTTCTTTAGTTATTTGTACTTTGGGTGTCATAACTAAGAGATCATTGCCAAATCCAAGGTCACAAAGATTTATACCTATGGTTTTTCTAAGTATTTGTAGTTTTAGTTCTTACATTTACGTCTTTGATCCATTTTGAGTTAATTTTTGGATATGGTATGAGGTTGAGGTCCAACTTCATTCTTTTTCATGTGTGTAAAGGAAAAATCTCAGCTTTTCCTTCGTGTATGGGGGAAAAAACCAGTTCTTCTGCATTGTGTTTTCTATCCTGTGTGTCTCCTTTACTCCTCACACAAAACACTTGACTTCTGACTCTTCTGGTCAGCAAATGGTTGGAGTTCCCCATAACGATAAGCAATTCTCTACAACATCAGCTGGGTGTCCTACAATTTAACTCAATCCTGATACTCTCTACTTGGAGGTGGCGTCGGATCCCCCAGGTAAGGGCCCGGCCCCATGAAACTGCCCCCCCCTTCAGATGCCATTCTCAAGGCCACATTGTCACCTGTGCTTCTGACCAATGGGTCATCGGTCAGAAGTTCCAGTGACCCCCTTCTCAAGTTCCATTAGTTGGCTAGAACGGATGGCTCACAGAACTCAGGGAAACATGTAGGTTTACCTGTTTATTAAAGGATATGATAAAGGACACAGATGAACAGCCAGGTGAAGAGATACATAAAAAGAGATGTGGGAGGGTCCTGAGCACAGGGGCGTCTGTCCCTGCGGAGCCGGGGTGCGTCACTCTCTTGGCGTGGATGCCTTTCCCCAGCCCGGAAACTCCCCAAAACCCATCCTATTGGGATTTTATAGAGGCTTCTCACACAGGCATGATCAATTATTAACTCCGTTTCCAGCCCCTCTCCCCTCTCTGGAGGATGGTGGCGGGGGGTGGGGGGGACATTGAGTATTCGAAGCTTCTATTCATGGCTTGGTCTTTCTGGTGACCCTCATCCAAGCGCCACCAGGAACCCACCAGAGTTGCCTCATTAGAACAAAAGAACAATTTCCTATTACCCAGGAAATTATAAGGATTTTAGGAGCCCTGTGTTAGGAACTGAGGGGGAGTCCAACATATATTTCCCATCATCTCACAGTGTGGATATTCAGGTGTCCCAGCACCATCTGTGAACAGACTATTCTTTCTTTACTGAATTATTTTGGCACCCTTGACAAAAATCAATTGACTGTGTAGGTGAGGATTTATTTCTGGACTCGGTTCTATTTCATTGATCTAGTTCCTGAAAGTGCATATATCAAAATTAAAGATTCTTGTTCAGTGAAGGGTACTGTGGATTAAGTTAATAAATAGCTGACGGAATGGCGGAAAGTTTTATACGATGTTGGAAACAGACAGAAGGGTTAGTAATTAGAAGACAAAAGAAACTCCTCTAAATCAAGAAGACTAAGACAGAAACCCCAAATCAGAAATGAGTGAAAAAAAAATGAACAAGAAACTTACATGAGAAAAATCCAAAGCACTTGGTAAAAAAAGGTAATGAAAAGGGATATATAATTTTGTCTCTTAGGGCATTAACAAATTACAAAGTTGAGTACTGCCCAGTGTTTGTGTGGATATAGGAGTGCAGACTGGGGCTTCAATTCCCTTCCCGGGCACCCCTTGTTAAGATTTTCTCAAACGTATCCTTCAACATACATGTCTGTGTGTGACCAGAAGGTGCAGACACACAGGGTATACCCTTCCCTGAGACAGTAAAATGAGTAAAATGTGACAGCTGCACCATAGGGTATTGTAAGAAACCAAAGACATTAGTTTAGTAAATTAAAAATACATGCAATGCAAAACAAGGACATTTTCCCTCTGACGGACACTTTCAACCAAAAATACCCATTTAACGCATTAGAAAGGCAGTCTGCAAAGGTGAATAGGAGTGGGCCATGGTGGCAGAGAGGGATACGGAGAGTAAGCACACACGCACACTCCCTTGTGTGTGCGTTCTCTGGCAGAAACAGGGGGGCCCCGGAGGATTGAGGGCCTTCTCCACCCCACCTGCTGGACAGCAAACGGCCAGGGATGAGCTCTCACTCTGCACGAAGTGATATGGCGACAGTAAATGCTGTCTGATCTGCGGCTCCAGACTCTGGCCATGAGGAAGACACTGACAGCAAGCCCCACTGTGCTTCTTCTTAGCTTTCCTACCTGATTAGAATAGCTTTTTCCAAAGAACTCCAATGGCGGCCATGGCCAAAATGCTTGCTAACGTGGGCATCCGAGCAGTGGTGTTCCCGGAGTCCGACGAAGGCTCTGTTTGAGGCTCCACAGGACTTAACTGCCGGCTTCTTTCCGCCCCTCCCCAGGGTGAGAGTCTGGGTCCTCTGCCCCAACCATCTGCTTCGGTCAATATGCCTGACCCACCCAGGGCGACCAACGCTGACAGCCTCGCTCCTCACTCCACGTGCTAATGGTGGCCCCGTTCAGGCCTCGGTATTCAGTGTGGCAGGGGTAGGTGGCTTCTTCTCCCCAAGGGATGGTCACCCAGCGCTGCCAGGTTCCATTCTTGCTGGGCTGGCCCCCTCCGTGGTCTGAGCGCGGGCCTCCCTGACCCCTTAGCGAGAACCAGTATCCGTTTGACAGCGCAGAGGAGGAAACACAGGGCTGGGCACCGCACCACTGCTTCCTGCCAAGAGGTCCCATGGCTGGTCACATATATTGAAGGAGGTTCTGAGGGGCAGGGGTGGAGGAAGAATGGGCCCTGGGCCCTCCCTTCTGAGATACTAGCTCACTCCACGAGACCAGCAACCACTTGTAGGCTGGCCTCAGCCCCTCAGCTGGTGCTTCAGCCTCAGCCCCTCACGTCTCTGGAAACCCTTGCGGCTGGGCAGGTGTTACGGGTTGAAATGTGTCCCCCACTAAAATGGTTGTTGCAGTCCTAACTCCCAGCACCTGTAAATGTGACCTTATTTGAAAACAAAGCTTTTTTTTTTTTTCCAAATGATCAAACTAAGGTAAGGCCATTAGGGTGGCACCTAATCCAATAGGACTGATTTTGACCCAGAGAAGTTCACAGAGGGAAGATGTGAAGACACAGTGGGTAACCCACTGCAGGCTAGATGCCAGGAGAGGGACCTGGAACAGATTTTCTCTTGCCTTGCTCAGAAGGAACCAACCCTGTCAACACTTTAATTTCAGAATTAACCCCAGAACAGTAATTTCAAATTGTCCAAGTCCTGCTTGTTACCCGAGGAGAGGAAAGGAAAGGGAAATGCAATTTGCAGAATGCTAGCCCTGTACTAAGGATCATGCTCGCCTATTTATATAGGAGAAACTTACTCTCAATATCTTCTTTTTTTTTTTTTAAGATTTTATTTATTTATTTAAAAGAGAGAATGAGATAGAGAGAGCATGAGAGGGGGGAGGGTCAGAGGGAGAAGCAGACCCCCTGCTGAGCAGAAAGCCCGATGCGGGACTCGATCCCGGGACTCCAGGATCATGACCTGAGCCGAGGGCGGTCGCTTGACCAACTGAGCCACCCAGGCGCCCTATCTTACTCTCAATATCTTCTTAAAAATATATTATCCTGGGACGCCTGGGTGGCTCAGTTGGTTAAGCTCCTGACTCTTGATTTCAGCTCAGGTCATGATCTCAGGGTTGTGAGGTCACATCCAGCTCCATGCTGTTTGTCCCTCTCTCTCTGCTCCTTCCCCCACTCTCTCAAATAAATAAATAAATAAAATCCTTAATAGATATATTATCCCTATTTGCAGATTGGGAGTTGAGGGTCTTGCCCAAGTTCACGGAGGCGAATAACTCTGTGAACTCACAGAAATGAATAACTTTCTGCCTTAATGACTTCAGTAGAATCAGAGAGGAACCAGGCCAGGTTCTACAGAAGCTGAGTTTCCCATGTAGGCTCCCTTCCGCCTGGTTGCTCCCCTGACTTCTCTCCCTCCCCCGCAAAACCCCTTCAAGCTCCGTCCACAGGAACAGTAACTTTCTAGGCCAAGAATGTTTGTTCCTCTCTCTCTCTTCTCTTTCCCTTGAACTCCTGCTTCGCAGTGAGCCTGGTGACCTCAATCTATACCGTTTGGCACTGTTGCCTCATATAAGTACTCAATAAATATGTGTGGATTGAGTAAATAAATGAGCAAATGAATGAATGTCCGACATTAGACCATGAAGCCAACGGAAACCCACTTGGGAAGACTTGCTGGCTCTCTATATTCCTGGGGCCCCTGGTACTCATGAACACTAGGGAACATATTGCATGAACTTACATATATACATTAGTATATTGCCTCTCTACTAGATTCATCACTGCCTGACACCTTCTCTTTTCTTCTTGATAATCCTGATGCTTTGTGGAGTAACCGCACAGAGCTACACAGTTGCTTCTACCATAACCCAGTGTATATATTCCTGAAAAACCTCACAGTCTTAAAAAAAAGACACTCACATTAACGGGGGTCATGGAAAACTGGGATGGGGCAGAAAACTCAAAACTCTTTTAACAGGTGTGCAAAGGGAAGATGTACCTGTTTTCCCCCCATGTGCTCAGAGTGGATCTTTCATTAACTCAGAACCTTGCTCTGATGTTCTGTTAATTGATGGATGATCATTAGATAGACACTTCGATACATTTCTTTTTTTGAAAGACTTTATTTATTTATTTGAGAGAGAGAGAGAGAGAGAGTGCGCATGAGCCTGTGTGAGAAAAAGAAAGAGGGGGGCGCCTGGGTGACTCAGTGGGTTGAGCATCTGCCTTTGGCTCAGGTCATGATCTCAGGGTCCTGGGATCAAGCCCCCCCCCCCCCAACCTCGGGCTCCTTGCTCCACAGGGAGTCTGCTTCTCCCTCCCCCTCTGTCCCTCTCCCCACCCCATCTCCCGCTCATGCTCTCTCTCTCTCAAATAAATAATTTAAAAAAAAAAATCAAAAAAAAAAAAAAAAGAAAGAAAGAGAGCAGGAGCAGGGGGACCAGAGAGAGAAGCAGGCTCCCTGCTGATCAAGGAGTCCGATGCAGGGGCTCAGTCCCAGGACCCTCTGGGATCATGACCTGAGCCAAACGCAGATGCTTAACCAACTGAGCCACCCAGGCGCCCCCACTTAAATACATTTCAAGATAGAACACTGAGACACCTCTTAAGCATTACTTTAAGTTCATATGCTTTTGCTTTTTATTTGTATATGCCCTAGAGAGACTGTATCTTTGGGTCTGTTAATGAACATGTTTACTTTTGTCACTTTGAGTAGCTCTACACACATGACCTAACATTCATATAATCAGCTCCCAGGACAAGAGAAAGAATGCGGGGCTGACAGAGTATTTGAAGAAATAATGTCTGAAAACCTCAAACTTTGGTGAAAAGACACAAACTGCATAAACCCTAAGTAAAATATAACCAAAGAAACTCATGCCAATCACTTTGTAATTAAAATTCTAGAAACTAAAGACAGATTAAAAATCTTAAAAGAATTCAGAAAGAAACAAGCGATGTGGGGACAACTCAGAGGACAGTGGGTTGTTCCTCTGAAGGAACGGGGGCCAGAAGGAAAGGGCACACGCTTTTGGGGCAGTGAAAGAAAAGAATTGTTAACTGCTAATTCTATATCCTTTAGGTAAAACTACCTTCAGGAATGAAGGGGAGATAAAGACATTCTCAGATGCAGGAAACCTGAAAGAACTTTTTGCTAACAGATCTATCTTTAAAGAATGACTAGAGAAAGTTCTTGAAAGAGAAAAGAAATGATAAAAGAAGGCGTCTTAGGATACCAGGAAGGAAGAACTTACAATGGCAAGACCAGAAATATGGGTAAACACATAGGCAAACATTAGATTGCCTTTCTAGTGAGTTTTCTAAATCGTATTTGGTGATTGATAAGATAACTGTAACACAGTTTGATACTCAAGACAATATTTTTAAATAGGGAGGATAAAAATGAAGGGTCCTTGATTAACTTGAGGTGATAAAACTTGATCCTAGTAGACTATGAAAAGTCATATGCATTGTAAGACCCAAGAGTAACCACTGACAAAACTGTACAAAGCAATACACTCAAAAATATTATAAATAAATCAAGATGGAATAATTAAAAAAAAAACCTGTTCAAATAACCTACAGAAAGACGAGAAAAGAAAAACAGGAAAAACACAGAAAACAAGTAATAACATGGCAGACCTAGACTCTCACATGTCAAAAATCATCTTAAATGTAAATGGTCTAAATACCTAAATCAAAAACAGAAATTGGCAGAGTGGCAAAAAAAAAAAAAAAACAAAAAAAAACCCTAGAATCTTAATTTCTTCTCTATCCTCCATTTAAATCTACGTTTCGCATCTCAGGAAACGTCTCTGCCATTCACTCTACAGCTAAGGCCGAAATAGCCAAGGTTACTCTCAGGGTCTCGTCCACCGGAATGTAAGCTCTGTGCAAGCTTTTGTTTGATTCATAGGTACAGTTATTATTCTGGGTTGAATCATGCCCGGTCTAAAAAAAAAGCTATGTTGTTTGGGTCCTAATTCCTAGCACCTCTGAATGCAACCTTATTTGGAAATAGGGTCTTCATGGAGGTCGTCAGGTTAAAAGGAGGTCATTAGGGTGGGCCCTAAACCAATATGACTGGTGTCCTTATAAAACAGGGGAAACTTGGACCGAGACATCCATGCATAGAGGGAAGAAGACGGCCGTCTACAAGTCTAGGAGTGCCGGAGGCTGCCAGAAGACAGACCCACGGCAGATTCTCTTTCTCAGCCCTCAGAAAGAACCAACCCTCTCAACACCTTGGTTCTAGATATCCAGCCTCCAGAATGTGGGACAATACACTTTTGTTGGCTGAGCCCCTCAGTCTGTGGTACTTTGTGATAGCAACAAACTAATATAAGCTAAAACATTTACAGTACCTGGCTCAGTGCTTTACACACAGTAGACACTCGATAAAAAAAATTGATTGAAATAAGAAATCGTAGGAGAGACAAGCCTGGGTATTTGTGTTCTAGGAAACAACGGGAAGGAGCTGGGACAATGTGACTATGCAGATTCTCTTTCCAAACCCTATTTTCAGTTTGGTGCCTCAGCCTTGCATTAAGCTATGCCTGAGGCGTCTGAGTCCAGAGTCCCTCTGACTGAATTCATGCAAGGAAAACCCTCAGTCTCCTGCCGACTTGGGCTCCAGTAGCTGCCTGGCTGTTGGTGCGGGGACGTAACCTGGGCATCAGAGTGCCTCTTCCACAGGTTTCTAACCAACCTACCTATTTCCAGGCCTGCTCACAACCCTGACCTCAGAGATACCTGGTGTCTCAAAGACATATCTCTCTAGGCTTCTGTGGCGGGCAATTTATTTGTTTCTTACTGGTTTCGTTCCCTTGCTGGGGTTGACCACAGCTTTCTCTGGTCTGGCAAGGCGTTCATCCATGTGCTCTCCAGCTTCCAAAATTCTGTTGACCTCGTTCATGGGTTGTCTCCTCTCTCATCCTCTTCATCTTTGAGGGTTTATGCCTTCTTTGTAAAATCCTTTACCGTAAAAGTGTGGAGTTTGGAGAAGGAGCAGAAACTGACGTGTCCAGCAGTGTGGTTAACTGCAAGTTGGTTCCTTTAAATAAAAAATAATGCAATGTTGGGGCATCTGGGTGGCTCAGTTGGTTAAGTGTCTGCCTTCAGCTCAGGTCATGATTCCGGGGTCCTGGGATCAAGCCCCGCATCGGGCTCCCTGCTCGGCGGGGAGTCTGCTTCTCCCTCTCCTTCTGCTCCCCCCCGCCCCGCCCCGCTTGTGCTCTCTCTCTCTCTCTCTCTCTCACAAATAAATAAATAAAATCTTAAAAAAAAATAATGCAATGTAATAGTGGTAAGGTGAACTCTATTTGCTAAGAACCATGTATGAACCTTCTGGATATATGATCTCATTTCAATTTAAAAAATATCTCGCCCTCTATCAAGGAGTTTATGGTCAGATTGCAAAGATATGCCCTAGTACATTAACTAGCCAAATAGTAGTGCCCTGGGGTTCTGTTGGATCTATAACCAGTAGGAGAAATAGGTGAAGGTGTAAAGGTCCACAGCTGGAATGTCAATTCCATTTCTTTGTGCAAACGTCATCTAACTCTGAGTCCAAAGACCTGGTTGCTTACTCCTGACCTTTTACTGTACTGTTTACTGCTATTTTTATTGTACTACTGTATGGCTTTACTCCAGCCCCTCTGAACCTCAATCTGCTCATCTGTTAAATGTGGGTAATAATTTCTGATCACCGATCGATTCTTTACGTGAATGACCTCTTACAGCTATTAACAGATACAGACACCAGTAGAAGGTAATAATTACCCAGCAGATTAGGAATGAACTGTATGCAATACATTTTGGTTTAGAGTGCCATCAGAACTAACGACAGACCACGGTGTAAAGGTTTAGTTCAGCTGGGAAGAGTTGGAGGTCAACGCAGTGACTAGTCCTGTTAATTGTTATCTTTCGGCTCCTTTGGCAGCCCTAGAAACTTTCAGGGAGGAAATGTCCTTGATATCTAATATCTTCCAACTGAAACTGTCCATATATTTTTTGCATGACTGATGAGAAAAGCAATAGAACCTACAGTTGTTCACTTTTGTACAACCGGAGTCTTTGTAAGCTTCCCTATCGTGTATCATTTCTGATGAGCATGTGAGTGTGCTTTAAAGACACGTGAATTATAATCAATCTGCAAGGCAAAGTTATATTGCAAAGCCACTTAAACTCTGTAGGTCTCAATTTTCTCGTTTGTAAAGAGGTGATAACAACAGCTATTTCATAAAATGGTATTTAGAGTTAAATTTTAAAGAAGAAAAGAATTGATAAATGAAGCCCTCAGTACAGTGTCTGGTATATAATCAAGGTTAAGCCATGATGATGATGATGATGATGATACATTCTAAAATATATATTATATAATATACTATTGTCTATTCTAATATAATATTATTATATAATAAATACTATATATTATCATATATTCTAAAAATAATATTATTATATAATACTACATGATAATAATAATATTGTCAATGACATTGCTGACCTGAGGATGTCACTTTCTACCAGGTGACAAACGGGTCAGTACCCTCCTACAGATTGCCTATACTGTGGTTTTCTCACTATTAAAATAATAATAATTTTAGAAAGATAAAGCATATGCAGTCTCTCCAGGTCTCTGGGGTTCTTATGCTTAATTTGCTGCTCACATTTAAGATAGAGTTGACATGGCTTCTCCGAGATTGTTTCCAGACCCGTTCCTCCCTGGGCCTCGGCTCTGCACTCCTGTCCATTCCCTTCCCATGTGTTTTCTTCTTTATTCTGAACTGTAGGCAGTGCAAGCATAGTCATCCGTATTTCTCCTCCTTAGTAACTGTTTGGGGGAGTGAGTGTATCAAGCCTCGCGGGTTTCTTGTCCAAGACAATGTATCTCCTTATGAGGAGTACTGACCCCCAAAGTCCTCAGCTGGCCTCCCTGCTCGACTGTTCTGGGCCCTTATTCCAGCCTCACTGCTTCTCAATACTGTCACGTCAACAGACTGTATGAATGAGGTTTGAAATCTGGGTAGTACAATGTCAACCCAAGGTTAACGATTGAAGACGGTGCCGGCCTCTGCGGGCAGTTTTTATCTGGAGCGCCATCTAGTGTCCAGTCGCGCAAACAGCATCCTGCGGCGTAAATTCCTTGGGGCAGGAAAGGGTGAGGCCAAAGACAATCTGTGTATTACACCGTTATCCTTCGACAATCCGACTAGGCCTGGACACTTCAGAGGTTAAAAACATAACCTTTATAGTCAATTCTTTATCTAAAACTCTTTAAAGTTACCAGTTAGCAATCGGGTGTTTTAAAATCAATTACTTAATGTTCTGCATCTCAAGGGCCTCTTCTGTTGGACTTGGATAAACCCACACTTCCGTGCAGTGTCCTTTGGGGCTTTGTTTGAGGAGTGTGTGTCACAGCCAAGGTGCTGGGTTGATCTTCCACACAATGCGAAGTCACTAACCCTTTCAATACACACTGCTTAATACGTTTATTGTTACTCTTATTAGGACTATCGTCATGGTCATGACTGATACACTTAACCAGGAATCTCAGAATTCTGTTCCCTACTAAGCGCTAGAAGAGCCAGTTCTGGTATTCACCGCTGCACAAGTTTCCTCCTCCTCTCTGTGGTCATTGCCCTCTGAGAATGAAAAGAAGGAACTGAGTACTTTCAAAGTTGCCCTTATAAGATTCGAGGCCTAACCTCCTCCCCCAGGGAAAACCGACTGTTCCCCTCTTTTAGGCCCCCTCTGACGTCTTCTGAACAACCACTGTGACCTCCTTTTCCCTAGTTTCCCCTCCTCCCAACCTTTCCATCATCAGGGGAGAGGCTGTCCTCCTTACTTCCTTATTCCCCGAACCCAGCACAGTGCTGGGCTTCTCGAGGGTGCTGATGAGTTCTTCGTGGAATGAAAGAATTATCCGGCCTGATTTCTCTACACCATTTAGACAAGAGTCCAAGTCACTCAATTTGTTCCTCTCATGTTCTTTCCTGCCTCTGGACGTCCTGTAGTCTTAGGGCTTCCCAGGGGCCCCCGGATCACCATCTGTCAAATGGGGATAGTAATTTCTGTTCACCAAAAGGGAGAGAAAACTGTTAAGTGTGTAATGAGAGGTTAATAATTACCCAAAGGCCTGGAGAAATTGCCTCTAAAATAAGAGTTGGTTAGTTCGGAGCGCCACCTAGCGTCAACCAGGACAAACAACACGATGCATTGTAAATTGCTTCTGCCGGGAAGGTGTGAGTTCCAAAAAGGATGTACTTGCCTGCGAAAGGCCTCCTACCTAAAACTCACTAAACAGATTAATAAGTAACAGTTGGGGTGCACTTTAATTTATGCACTTTATAGGTTAAAAAACAAGTCTTATCTTCGACTGTAGTTCAATGGGTATTTGTGTGTGCACAAGTGTTGGGGACATGGATTGTACTGTTTTCATGGCTGTCCCAGGAGGAATCTGAATTCTCAATCTCCGTTTTCTTACTGATGAAATGATATTGAATGTAAAGGACGTATAGGATGGTGGTGAAGATGGAACGAAAATAGTGCATATAATGCCTGGTCCATACAGGGTGCAGTTACCTGTTATCTTTATCAGTACTATTGACACTGTTGAACCAACAGTTGCAGGATTGTGCTGTGTTATGGTTATAGTAAAATATGTGTGCTTTTAAAACTAATTTTTATTTAATATGTATGTATAAAATTTTGTACTTATAATATGGCAGGTACTATTCTAAGAGCTACATAAATATTAACTCATTAATTCACATAACAGCCTATGAATCAGGTAGTATTACTGACATTTATAGATGAGAAGACTGAAACAGAGAAATTAAATAACTTGTCCAATGGTAAAGTTGAACTTGAACCCAGGCATTCCAGCCTCTGAGGCAGTCATTTTGATAAATATACTATGCCACCTCTGTATTTTTCTTGGATTATTTTATAAAATTAAGAGGCAATTAAATGTCACTACTATTAACCATGAAAAGTATAAGAAATCTATGTATTACCTGAAGCATAGCTACAAATCCGTAGGTAGACTAATGGAATAAGAATTTGGTCCCAACAAGGATTTCTGTTGAACTTAAGCAGGTTTAGGTGAGTTTAGTAGTAAAAAATGCAGGGTGATGGAGTTCCTTGGTCTCTCTTAGGCAACACACAGCTCTCCCTGACAGCCTTAGCTGCCTGCCATTGAAAGTATGCACACACCTGCAACGCAGAAGGTCGGGACCAGGTGACTATGTGCGTGTCATCATCCTCTCTTCCCATGGAGTTTTAGGAGTGAGCTCCAAGAACAGCGATGTGGGGGTAGATTCTGAGTGACAGTGATGGTCGTGGGTTATATGCTCACCTACTACTCCCCAACACGTGCGCGCGCACACACACACAATTACGCACGCACACACATGCTCATGTGCGCTCACACACCCACATACGGCTCCCTTCTCCAATGGTCCAGCTTCATCTCTTCTCGGAGCACCTGGGTGGCTCAGTTGGTTAAGCGACTGCCTTCGGCTCAGGTCATGGCTCCAGTGTCCTGGGATTGAGCCCGCATCGGGCTCCCTGCTCGGAGGGAAGCCAGCTTCTCCCTCTCCCATTCCCCCTGTTTATGTTCCCTCTCTCGCTGTCTCTCTCTGTGTGTCAATTAAATAAATAAATAAAATCTTTTTAAAAAATAAAAAAAAAAGAATGTCTTCTCAAAGTTTTCCTTGGGTTAGTACCTAGTCATATTACCTTTCAGAGGCTTCCAGGAGCAACACACCTAATTGAAAGAGGAACAAGCTTGTTGGCGGGTCTATTCTCACCCTCCTCCAAATTAAGGAGAGCACCAACTTTCTCAGCGTCACTCTAAAACAGCAGAGTCCCATGGTGGGTGGATCTCATGGAAAGAAACCTCAAATAAGAGGCAACTGTGTGTTCAGCCCCGTCTCAGCAACTGTATGCATGGGATCTAATTTAATTCTCACTGTATTCCTGGGGGGAGGGGCTATTCCCCTGTGCCAGAGGAGGAAATGGAAGTGGAAAGTCTGAGAACTTAGCAGGGCCACCCCGCTGCTGGGTGGAGGAATTGGGATCGTAAACAGTGTGCTTGCTCCGAAACTGCTATCTTTCTACCCTCCTGCACCATGAGCTCAGCTGTGTTCTCTACCTGCAGGCAGCCTGACAAGTTTCAGGTTAGCCTGGGGCTCCCAGGATTTCCAACTGGCTAGGGAATGCGCAGGTTTTTTTGAGTTCGCCGTCCATCATTTATATATGCAATATAATACATAAAATATAATGTACTATAATATTATATATGATATTCTATACCATACGTTATACATACAGATCTATAAAATGTAATATAAATGAATATGTGATATATGTTATATATACAATTATAAACATAATTTTGTACTTAATGAATACTACCAAGTAAATATAGATACACATTATTAAATTAATTTAACACTCAGTTTTAATTTCTAAAGCAGTTAATATGCCTATAAGTGTAACCATCATTAACGAAATTTGGGGGGCCTTACTGACTTTTAGGAGTGTAAAGGGGTCCTGAAATCTAGAAGTTTGAGATCCACTGCTCTAGGCTGAACTCTGATGTCTTATTTTCCCAACTGAGTTGGTAAGGACTTGCAGGCAAAGGTGTAACCAGCACATGAACATTTTAATTTTTTTTATTCTTCTGTTCTCTCCGTGGTTTGGGTCTTTCCGATCAGACTTACAATCTTCTTTAGGCTGCAAATCTCCGGAAGCTCTTTCCTGCATATTTTTTCTCAGGCTGCCCTTTATCAACCACCTCACAGTGGACCAAAGTACTAGCCATTTACACTCGAGCAGGCAGCGCAGTGGAGGGGCTGCGATTATTAGCCTCATCCACTGGTGAGTCAGGAAGAAGCAGGTTTTAATCGCTCCCAGTGGGGGCCTGTAACAGGGTTCACAAATATCAGGTCAGCCACCTTCAGAAGCAGACAGAACCCTATTCTGGCATGGTAAAAGGAGGATCCCTACACCTGCTCCAGCAGCTCCTCTCACTGTCCTTGTGTATCTCTCGCTGTTCAAGTCTCTCTCCCCCACACGCTCTGTCCAGTGGCCATTATAGCCTTTTGGACTTAACATTCGGCTCTGCATATTTAATTGTGTTCACCAGCTTTCCAGACCTGAAGAAGATGAAAGAAAATTAGCCAATCCATAATATTCAGGATGTGTGTAAATACAAAAATACACAATTTATTGCATTGCAATATTTGTGTCCTCAGCTTATTGTTGGCTACCTTGAGGCCACCAATTTTGAGTGGGAAGACCACACCCTTGACCTGAATTTTCCCTTGGAACTAATTTTAATAGGCTTTCTGTTGCTCACAGGCTTGTTCAATCTTATTTCAAAGCCTGAGACTCCATGACACACCTACCAGATCTAAAGTTACTTTAAAGTCGATAGCCAAAGAGTTTTGTGTCTTCTGATTTTTAGAATGGTTTCTAAAGATTCTGATTTGGAGCACTTGGAACAAACCAACTAACCAGGTGTCAAGGAATAATCTTCAAGAAGTTAAAAATACGCATCTCCTGCAAGTACTGTTTACAGCAGGCTCAAGCATGGGACAAAGAATGATGTAAGTCATTAGAGAGGTTGCAAGCAGGATGACCAAGTTAGGTTAAGGCAGGATACAGGAGAATGAAATACGTGTTCAGTCCGGAAAAGAAAAAATGCTGAAAGGCTGAATAACTGGTAGTTTTTCAGATACAAAACTGGTTAAAGTTCTATGAGGCAATGCAATCATCACTTTTAGGGTTATCTTTTCTGCTGGAAAGAGTTCATTTGCCTCTCGACTGGACAAAACCCTGATTAGAGTGTCAATCTTCTACAAGTGAATGTCTAATTTCACATACTCTGGACCTAATCAAAGAGTAAATACGAGGTCAGTTACCTTCTCAAAAGCTGGGCCATCTAGAACGGTAAGCAGTAGTCACCTGTGGCCGGTGAGCACCTGTAAGGTGGCTAGTCTGAAATGGAATGTTCTACGAATGTAAAATACACTCGATTTGGCAGACTTGCCATTTGGGAAAAAAAAAAGGAATATAACTATCTAATTTTTAAAAAATTTTGATTACATGTTGAAATGGTCATAGTTTGGACAGATTGAAGTAGAATATATTATTAAAATTAAATTCACCTGTTTCTTTTTACTTTTGTCAATGGAACTACTAGAAAACTTAGAATTACACATGTGACTCACATTCTATTTTATTGTAGAGCATTGACTTAGAGCATCAAATGACCCACAGATGAACTTATACAATTTCCTAATACAGCTTGGAAGGACACAAAGAAATAGTTTCCCCTTGTTTTTAAGTTTTGGATACCTTTTCTCAGCACAAGTTACAGGTATCTGGAGACGGGTTACTTGTTTCTTTGCCTTCTGGGCTATACCATGCGGCCAAGAGGTTGGGAGCAAGACTGAGCGGCAGGTGTCCTAATGACTTGAGATCTGGACATCAGATTTGCATGTGGGGAGATGTGTTTTGATTGATTCAACCTGAGTGATCACATTAGAGAACTGAATCACAGTAATCAAATTTACATGTTGCTGTTTTATAAATCAGGACACCAGTTTATAGTGAAGGGAAGTCCAGTGACCTGGTAATCAAGACTTTCCACTGTTATTTTCCTGGTGGTAAAGCATGCTTAACTGAATTTCAGATGCCTGTGGGGGTGGGGCGGGGGGGGGTCTCATTGTACAGAGAATCAGAGCGAAGTGCCATGTTCTTATTTTGTTTTGTTATTTTGTTACCAAAGTACATTAGTATGATAAAAGTGCTTTAGTTGTTCAAAGACTTTCAATAACTTCTTACAATTCCTATACCCAAAGTCACAGTGAGGTATGGCAGGTCTAAAGTAGTTTTCTACGGCTGCTCATTCATCCATCACTAATCTTATTAGGCTGTTAATTCCCAGAGGACATGATCAGTACTAGACACAATTTCCAAATGTTGAACAAATGTTGTTCAATAAAACCACGGAGTCATCCTTAGTCCAAAAGATGCCTGATTTTTTATTCATCACCGAACTTAAGTTGTACAACTTGATCACAATCTAAGGCGGGTCTCTTTAATACATATTTTCATGTCACTGTATATTTGAATGGGAATTTCTGGTAAGTTGTAATACTTCCTTTGTCCCTAAATATAAATATACAATTATATTAAATACATGAGTAGTAAGTTTATTCAGCTTTTTCTCTTAAGAAAATATTGTGACTGCTGGCAACCAAAGGCTGAAATATGAAGTAACAAACCTTAAAGAAGTAAAGCAAACTTGAGAACCGAATATGGAAGACCGGCTTTAGAGGGGACAAGAAGAGGTGTTCTTATCAACAACAAAAAAATGGTGTAATAATTTATATGTTCCAGTACTTTTCCTCTATTTCTATTTAAAATTTTGCCATCTACTTTGCTCAACTTCAAATATATAGTTCATCTGATAAAATTGTATCACATTAAAGTCAGCTGCTTTACTTCCATCCAGATCTTTGAATTCCCAGTTAGAGAGTGTCCTTCTACAGCATAACATGTGTTAGATATTATTACGAGAAGTAACCTAGAATTTTCATGTGCTGAAATTCATCCCTTTACTGGAGCATATGAAAATAAATAAATAAATGCTTGTTTTCTTTGAAAACAGGTCATCTCAATATCTATAGCTGCCAAGTCTATTGAGAGGTTTTTTTTTTCTGCAGGCTTAGGGGGTCTCCCTTCTTCCCTCATTATCCCTATTCTTGAGGGTCAGACCCCCTGCCTTGCACAACCCAGAGGGGAACCTGAGACCTTTTTAAAAACTGCCCAATTTCTCGTCTTTGGAGAAGTGAAGAGTGCCCCGCCCCCATCTGTGAAAAGCCGGATTTGATAAAGAATTTCAGTGTCTTCAAGTCTAAGATTTAAGTTTCTAACCCCCCACGATCCAGGACACCCCCCAAGGCTTCTGGACCCCCTTTCATCCAACCCTAACGGCTTTGGACTGGCCCGGGGAATCCTTGTCCCAGTCCACGGTTCCTGTGGGTCTGGGCGCAGAATTCACAGAGGACCTGTGTTACTTCCCTTGCGAAGAAACAGAATTATCGTGAAAACTGGGGTGGAAACCATTTCGTTTTTGTCTCCCTGAGAAGGGAAGCATGTGCCCAACCACCCCTGAGAAAAAGAACTTTCAGGGGCAAAGGAGCGAACAGGTAATTTAGAAGAAAAACAGAAAGTGGTCTCTGGCCATCCTGGACTTCCCTCGGAGTTGGGGGAGTTGGGGGCGCCTGGACGCGTTGTCTTTGGGCTTGCGGAAAAAATAAACGGCGAGCACGAAGCCTGAGGCTTCTCGGATCCTTTCCCGACCAAAGCCGGGAGATTTGGTGCGGGGCATTTTCACATTTTCCCACTTTTGTGAAGTCGAACAAACACAACTTGGGCGCACGGCGGCGGCTCGGAGCCTGCCAGCCAGGCGGGCGAGCGGAGCACCAATCAGCGCGCGCCTGCGCTCTATATATACGGCGGCCCGGCCGCGGCGCACCCACGGCGCTCTGCCACTTGTACCCAGTCCCAGAGCCTCAGCATGTCGGAGACCGCTCCCGCCGCTCCCGCCGCCGCCCCCCCGGTGGAGAAGGCCCCGGTGAAGAAGAAGGCAGCTAAAAAGCCTGCCGGGGCGCGCCGCAAGGCGTCCGGGCCCCCGGTGTCCGAGCTCATCACCAAGGCCGTCGCCGCCTCCAAGGAGCGCAACGGCGTGTCCCTGGCCGCGCTCAAGAAGGCGCTCGCGGCCGCCGGCTACGACGTGGAGAAGAACAACAGCCGCATCAAGCTGGGCCTCAAGAGCCTGGTGAGCAAGGGCACCCTGGTGCAGACCAAGGGCACCGGCGCCTCGGGCTCCTTCAAGTTCAACAAGAAGGCGGCCTCCGGGGAAGCCAAGCCCAAAGCCAAGAAGGCGGGCGCGGCCAAGCCCAAGAGGGCTTCCGGGGCGGCCAAGAAACCCAAGAAGGCCGCGGGGGCGAGCACCCCCAAGAAGAGCGCCAAGAAGACCCCTAAGAAGGCCAAGAAGCCCGCGGCGGCGGCTGTCGCCAAGAAAGTGACCAAGAGTCCGAAGAAGGCGAAGGCTGCCAAGCCCAAGAAGGCCGCCAGGAGCGCAGCTAAGGCTGTGAAGCCGAAGACTGCCAAGCCCAAGGTTGCCAAGCCCAAGAAGGCTGCACCCAAAAAGAAGTAGGTTGTTGAACGTCTGCTTCTAAAACCCAAAAAGGCTCTTTTCAGAGCCACCACTATCTCCGAGAAAGAGCTGAACATTCTTTCCTCACCCTATGCCTTTTATCTCCTTAACCTCTAGCTCTAGAACAGGGTCGGGGGTGTGGTTGGCCACTTCGGGCTTAACACCGACCGGAAAGGGGCGGAGGGGATCTCTGCGCCGCCGTGGGGCGCGTCCCCCGCCCTGCGGTGCCCCGGGTGGCCTCCCCGGCTGCGGTGCGGAAGCGCTGTCCCGAGGCGCGCACTCGTCCACCAGCCCCGCCCCGCGCCGGGTGCATCGAAAACAACCACAGATAAGCCAGCCTGTCTGTGTCTTCAGGGGATACCCCCACTGGATTGGAAAGTCATTCAAAAGTCCCGCCCAGCTCGCGGGTTGGCCCACTCCTCCAGCCCATGGTTTTCTTCGTGTGTTTTATTGGGTGGCGGCCGGCCTCTTGTGTATTCTACGTATGTTTTGTTTCTGGTGCGTTGATTTGGGCTTTTCCCGCTGATAAACGTGTATCTGGTATTTCGGACGCTTCCCATGTTTAGGAAAGTCCAGTAGGGGCGTCCGGGAGGCAGCACGCGGCCCGGGAGGAGGGGATGCAGGCGCCTGAGCCCCGCGATCTCGTGTGCAAGCCCGTGCGCCGCGGCCACCAAGTACCGCGTCTGGAAAAGCGCGCAGCGGCGGCGGCGACCCTGCCACCGCGCACGGCTGGGCCCGCACCCTCCCGTCCCTCGCCTTGTGTATCTTCGGACATGGACAGAGGTGTGATGGGTTTGAGTGCATCAAAAACAACTTTTCGTCGGCCATTTTGTCTTGGCAGCGGGTCCCCGAGCCTCATTTTAGGCAGACGTCAACTTCCCCAAACCCGAGACGTTTTAAAGGATTTCTGTGCGGCCCCAAGTCCAGCAGTTTCGACGCGAGGAGCAAAATATGGGTAAACAGTTGGAAGCGTATGCGTGTGTGGGGGTGGTGTCTCTAATGAAGGGCTTTCGTGTATATTCACGATGTTATCTGTGGGTTTTTATATTCATGGCGTTTCTTCTGGACAGAGAAGGTCCTAGTCCCGTTTATATTCTGGTGAACACAGATTTTCTTGAGACAAGTTCCAGGAACGGGCTTCTGAGACCTGCAGCTCAGTTCTTTGTCCATTGCCACGATGACGGATCTAGTCGTTAATTAATCTAGATTCGTTCCCCCATTCCTGGTAGGGACCACGGGTTTCATCCCTGCCCGCACCGCCCGTCCCGACAGAGTGGGGCTACTTTGACGTCCGTTGTCGTGAGTAGAAAGACCTCCACTTCTTTGAGAGCGCTTCGCGCGCGCGCGCACACACTCACCAAGACAGAATTTTCCCATGGTTACTTCCCATAATTTTTGTGCTGTTAATTTCACATTTAAAACAATCGAGCCCTCTGTATTTTGTTGTAAGGTTTAATAAATGTATACAACCCTTCCATTTCTGACCCCCCCTCCCCTCCCTACCCTACCCCCATTTTGAGATGCCACCTTTATCATGGGCTAAATTCCTTGGGTAGTTGGAGTAATTCTTGGTTTTCTACTTTGTTCCTTTGATCTTCCTTGGCCATTCCTCAAGTGTGATCACACTGTTAAGTATTGTTCACAGGACTATTTTCAATGCTGAGAATACATGACCTATAGTAGGTATTAAAATAAAAATTGAATATTTAATAAACTGAGATGTTATGACTGATAGCTGATAGAGCTCATTCCCTCTCGTTGCTCTTCTTTCTCAGAATTTCCTGGTTATTCTATTTTTTATTTCGTTTTTCCAAATGTAATTTAAGATGCTTCCTTCCACCTCTTCACCCCTCCATTACGCATAAAAACCCCTCAATACCGTATCAGTAGTTTCTTTGGGATGATGTTAGATTTACAAATTAATTTGGCGAGACGAATTTTCCTATTCAAGAACATTTTATGTTCCCCCCCTTTTTTCCCCCCAAATACTTTGTATCTGTGGAGAATGTTTCAAATTTTCTCCAAATATATCTTCATATTTCTTATTACCTTTATTCCCAGATATTTTGTCATCTTTTTACTGTTGAAATGGCAACCTATGAGATTTAAGCTTGAGGACCAGCATCCCATAAAGTGCACACTGAAGAAGATAGCCAGTTATGGAAGGGATCTATGCCTGTCTGAATTAACAACCTCTAGAACAGTGCTGTCTATAGCCACATAAATAAGGAAAAATGAAACAGGTGAAATCAATTTTAATAACAGTTTATTTAACCTAATATATCCAAAAGATTCTCGTTCAACATAAAAGCAATATAAAAATATTTATGAGATATTTCACATTCTTTTTTGTTTCTCATATTATGTCTTTGGAAACTCTATGCATACAGCACATCTCAGTTCCTGCTAACCTGTTTGAAGAGCTCAGTTAGCTATATGTGGCTTGTGGCAACCATAGGGACAATAAAACTCTAGAATGCCCTCTGGTCCCTAATATCTCAGTCTTCTCTAACCTCATCTTTGGCTTAATGTTTGCATGTCAGTGTGTCAATATACTCTCTTCTGTGGCCTAAACTTTTGGTGAAGTGTCCGACCTTAAAGGATGGTTGACTGGTCCAAAGGCCATTGGGCCAATATGAACCATCAAAAATTTTCTTCCAAAAACTGGAATTGAGTTACAGAAACTGAGGTGACCTGATGTCCGGGGAACTGCCTTCTTAGACACTCGGTAGGAGAAACCGAGAGGTCTTGTGAATAAAAAGAGCAGAATGGGGCCAAGTACAGAGCAGAGCAGAGAGGAGAGATGCATAGAGGAGTGTTCTTGGTTCTCCTAGCCATCGGAACTCCTGCCACTGAGGTCACCTTGCTTGGCTCAGGTTGGGTCAAGTTGTAGCAACCAGAAGACTTCATTAAGACACTTCAAATAGAATCCCAGTTAGTGCTTATGGTTATGGCATAGTGAATATCCATGCTCCCTTTCTCTTTCAAATGCTTTCAAGTCCACACACCTTTGGAGTTTATATATTTGCAGTTGATCCTCACATTGAATGTCTCCTGCAAACATATCTGCCTAGGTTACGGGTGTCCTTTACTTTCAAATGAAATGTATTCATCAAAAACAAATATAATCACCCTTCTCTAGTAAGGCTAAAGGGAGAGTTCATTCGCAGAGAGCTAAAAGTTCTCATAAAAATCTCGAATTTCACCTAGACTTTAGATACAATCTTCACCAATGTTTCTTTGATTTTTGTTCCATTCCCTCACCAGTGTTCACAAAGTTGACTGGGTTAAGTCTGATACTGTAAGCCATTCATTAGACTCTAATTTGGCCGCTTTAAGAAAAAGGTCCTTGTCTTGATTTTTAGTTTATGAAGTCTAGATTTTATTTTGACATTATTAATATTATCATTTTCAATGTTCTACTTATTATGATCATATTGATAATGGCAATAATAAATTCAAATAATTGCCCAAACATGGCTGATTAGCCAGAACTGCATAAACTAAACTGCTGATTGATAAGTCAACAATGAAAATTCATGATCTCATGTCCATGTATGACAAAAGCATGAGTAACACAGAAATTAAAGGCTACTTGTAATGCATTGTAATGCATTATGCCAAACTTTTTTTTCCTGCCCATACATAGTGCTCTCTCTCATGGCTGAAAAATATCCTACTTCTCATAGGGAAAGTTCTAGGTATCATTCTATGCCTAAGGGAAGTGGAGAAAGTAACTTTGGGTTGAAATTCATGCCAGAGATGAACAGGTCCAGGAGAAGCAAGATTACACATTAGAGGATTTCACAGTGGAGGGATTTAGGGCAGAGTGGGAACAATAGCATTGAGAGCTAGCATTTCCTGAGCTCTAATTTACAATGTGCCAAGTATTGTTGCTCATCCCTCTACACTTATTATCAAACACCTTGTCAAGCACTTTGAGGTAGGTGTCATTAATACTGGGGATTGGTGATATCAAGAATATAGCTAGGGGCACCTGGGTGGCTCAGTTGGTTAAGCGACTGCCTTCGGCTCAGGTCATGATCCTGGAGTCCCAGGATCGAGTCCCAGGATCGAGTCCCGCATCGGGCTCCCTGCTCAGCGGGGAGTCTGCTTCTCCCTCTGACCCTCCCCCCTCTCATGTGCTCTATCTCTCTCATTCTCTCTCTCAAATAAATAAATAAAATCTTTAAAAAAAAAAAAAGAATATAGCTAGTTTCCTATCAGTGAGCCAGTGTAATTATCCTGTGTATGCTAGTGCTTTTCCTCAGAAATACAATAAGAGCTATATAGGTTATTTGACATTTTCTAGTAGCCACATTTAAAAGAGTAAAAAAAATGTAAAATCTATTTTAATAGTATATTAACTCACTGTAAGAAAAATATTATTTCAACAAGTTATCGAATATAAAAAATATTAAGGAGGGTTTTTTATTCTATTTTTCAGACAGCTCTTTGAAACCTGGTACATAGTTTACCTTTAAAGCTCATTCTAATTTGGACTAGCCACATTTCAAGCGCATAATAGCTCTCCATGGCTAGTGGCTACTATCTTGGACAATATAGCTCCATAGTAAATACTCTGGGGAAGACACAAGCAAATTCTGCTCTGTAGCAGAATCCAGATGTTTCCAAGGAAATGATTATTCTGACCTGGTCCTGAAGGCCAGAGAGCATCCTTAAGACGTGATGTGTCTTCTACTCATTCTACCCACTTCGTCTCATACCAGGCCACTGAGCAGAGGACTCTGACAATAGAAGTTAGCCAGGCCACTGCATCTCCTACCCAGCTAGCCTAATCTGTAAGACAGGAGCAACTAGATCTAAGAATCCCTTTCTGGGCAATCTGATTGATCAGAGGATATTTTGAGTGTAGGTTTGGTGTGAGATTGCCTGTCAATGATATTTAGTAGTGGTCTGAATTTGGCCAATTAACTAAAATCTCTTAGGCTAAAGTTCTTCCTCTGTAAAATGGACACTGAGAGAACTTGACTTTCAGTGTTGTATTAAGAATGATATAGGGGTGCCTGGGGTGGCTCAATCAGTTGAGCATCTGACTCTTGATTTCAGCTCAGGTCTTGATCTCGGCGTCGTGAGTTTGAGCCCTGAATTGGGCCCTGTGCTGGGCGTGGAGCCTACTTAAAAAAAAAAAAAGGTAAAGAATGATATATAACAATTCAGGCCTATCAGTTCATGTGGTACTTGACCCATGGAAAACTATGAATGTTAGCTATTAGACTGACTCCAATGAAAACATGGTTTTCTTGTTCCTCCCATGGGGACCTCTCTAAAGGAAGATGATATTCAGTCCAGAATAGATCCCTGACACCCTGCAATATTGTCCCAGAGAACTCACATTTACACTGAAAGGGTTCAAATTGCTCGGAGTTGACTTTACATCCTCCCCACTAAGTTTTGTCCTCCTGGTATCTCTGAGAATGGTACCACCATCCAAAGCAGCAGGCAAAGCAAAGCTTGGATTATCCCCGAGGCCTACAAGTCATCCCAAACTAGCGATTCTCAACTCCTAGGGCTCTCTGCTAAGGTGTGTTAGAAGAGTGGTAGGAAGGCAGGGGAAGGCCATGTATATAAGTTAGAAAAGCATAGACAGTGTTCAGAAGCACATTTACCCTGAAGCTAATGAAACTCAAATGTTAGGCTCAGTACTTCAAAAGCCCTGAGAGGGGCTCTTGGGAGTGTGTTCACTTGGTCTCTCTCTCTCTCTCTCTCTCTTTTTTTAAATAAGTTCAGTGTTAAGATATTTTATTCATAGCTGGCTAAACCTGTTGTTTATTGCCACTCAATCTTCCCTTTCGTATTACAATTCACCTTTTGCCTGATTATGTTGGGATACTGATGAACACATTTGGATTTGGGTAAGAGAAAATTTACTTCATATATGATTAGTTTAGGGTTAACAAGATATAAAATTTGCAGATGTGCTCACATATAGTTCAGTTGTTCTAGCCAATCGGATGTAAGAGTGGTTTCAAGGAGTATACTCCTATTGCTCACTGACAAACTTACCTGGATTTCAGACAAGAAGATGTAGTACTAGATATCATATAATGACATCTATGTATTTGTAGCAACCGCAGTGGGAGTAAAGGTGTATAGTACGGATGAATCAAGATTTGAAATGTATAGAGCTGAAAGCTAGTCCATGAAGAATCCTCCTAAATTTTACAACTCACATATGGAAGAAGCTTGACAAAGGATTTCCCAAATTTGAAAACAGTCTTAAACATGACACTACCAATAATGTGTTTTGAAGCTGAAACTCAGTTCTAAGTTATCAAGAGAACAAAACAAATTGTGATCAATTTACCCTGGAGGAAATACTGAATTCTCTTCCCACTGTATGTATAGCAAATATTCCTTTTTTTTGGTGGGTAGCAAAGCAAGGTTAATTGAGCGATAGCACTAAGTTCCCAAGGAGGCTCGAGGCGACCCAAGAGGGTTGCCCTCCAAAATAATTTTCAAGTAAAAATGGAATCAGAGTATGCAGTCAAAAATATTCTAAGGAAAAAAAAATATAGTGTTGTATTCAAGAGTTAATAAAATGTGCTATTTTTATGAACTTTGTGATGGCTATGGTTTTATTTTTGTAAAATTGGAATTTGGCTCCTCTTTCAATTATAAATTAATACTGTCTAGTTTTGTATTTTAAATTTTGAACTGTAATTATTAAGAGTTGCCAAGTTGTGTAAGTTTTAGGCCTCAGGAAACCTTGAACTACCATCAGTTTATTATAATTTTATACTTAGAAGATTAAAAAAATTAACACTTTAGTCAATAATTTTTTATTTATTAAAAGAGGACATGAGTAGGAGAGACACTTTAGGTAGCAACCTGTCAGAATCTCAAATCCTATTGATTTTAAGATGCATAGGCAAAGAAACTTTGGGATGATAGGCAAGTCTTTTTTCTTATTGCATGTATGTATTTAGTGGGTCTCTGCTGGTGAGTACATAAGTGTTTCTATCACCCAAGCTTCAGTCCCTCAGGTAGTCCAATACAAGATTCTGGAGTCAGGACACATGAAATGTTTTGTGGATTACTGAAAACTTTATGGATACTGAGAATGCTGTTAGATTTACTTCTATTAGGTTACAGGGGATGGTCAGGACCCTCTACAAACTCACCTGACTAAATGCTATTCTCTTTAAAAAGGTCCAAATGAACAGGCAAAAGTAAACCAATATAAAGGGTTTTCGAGGAACTGCACTACAAATGTAAAGAGAAACCTCCCTGGGGTTATTTAGGTCCCACCATAAGCTTACTTTGCTCTCTGTTCCTGGTGTACGTGTGAAGCTTGTCTAACTGCTCCAAGAAATTAAACCTGCTTTCAAGTCACCCCGCAAATGATCAATGTACCTTAAAACACTTCTAACAGGGCTACGTAAGCCTAAAACAGGGACACTTCGCCAATTAACATTCAAGTACCACATCCGAAAGGTTCCTAGCAACTAAATTGTTTCGGTAGTTGATAGTAGTTACAACCGCTTTCAAGAGACTGGGGGTGGCTCTGAAAAGAGCCTTTTGCGATCAGAAGGTTTGTTTTACGCCCTCTCCCCGCGGATGCGGCGCGCCAGCTGGATGTCCTTGGGCATGATGGTGACGCGCTTGGCGTGGATGGCGCACAGGTTGGTGTCCTCGAAGAGCCCCACCAGGTAGGCCTCGCACGCCTCCTGCAGGGCCATGACGGCCGAGCTCTGGAAGCGCAGGTCGGTCTTGAAGTCCTGCGCGATCTCGCGCACCAGCCGCTGGAACGGCAGCTTGCGGATCAGCAGCTCGGTGGACTTCTGGTAGCGCCGGATCTCGCGCAGGGCCACCGTGCCGGGCCGGTAGCGGTGCGGCTTCTTGACGCCGCCGGTGGCCGGCGCGCTCTTGCGGGCCGCCTTGGTGGCCAGCTGCTTGCGCGGGGCCTTGCCGCCGGTCGACTTGCGGGCCGTCTGCTTCGTGCGAGCCATCTGGCGAAACTAAAGACACACCAAGCACCTGGCGGGTAAAGGAGAGGATTCCTTTATATACAGTAAGAAGCCTTCTGATTGGCCTTGTAAATTTTCAAAAGAACCGCGCGATAAAACCATTGGTCGAACGGTAACCACATTGCTTAATTACTGGAGGATCTGATTGGAGGAATTATTCCACCTCTCTCCCTTTCTCAGTATGAAATAATTAATATTCAAAGGTTCTTTTACGCTCTCACTCAGTTTAGGTGACCAGCCATTTAAGAAGCATGTTAAATGTAATTTGTGTGGCTCTGTAAATCTAAGTGGGACCTGAAATTCCCCAAATTCTTTACAGGCTCGAAGGTTATCAATCCTGCTGGTCTGCACATTTCATTGAGTACAATTTTATCTTGTTACCTTCGCCTCTAGATGGTTGGGTTAGTTATTTTGAAGTAAATCTCGGGTCGCCTGGACAGCCACTTCCTAGGTCTGGTCATTATAGCTCCCCTAATACCGAGTTTTCTCGTATGAAACTACATGGCGGCGTCCCTGGGGGATTTGGAATAGCACACGTAAAGCACCGGCTCTGGTAACGCTAGATACAACACCGGGCCGCAACAAATGATCGCTGACTTTTCTTGGGTAAAATGGCTTTTCCTTAAACTGAAAATTTGAAAAGCACGTGGGGCATTATTTTTGGCCAAAAGCAAATTTTCTTCCTGCTTGTACATTTCAGTTCCTTTACCTTCTTGTAGCGAAGTTACGTCTGGTATGCACCAAGTTCAGAGTACACGGCCGGTTTCCTTGGATCTCGATGTTTTAACCTAATGTTTTACAAATGTATTCAGGATGGATTCTACCAAGGTAGCATAAACTCGTTACCAGCCTTTCTTGTGAAAATATGGATGGCTCTGAAAAGAGCCTTTAACTTGCTGTAGTTAAGTGGAAGACACGTGCTGTCTGTGCTAGACTTTACTTGCCCTTGGCCTTGTGGTGGCTCTCGGTCTTCTTGGGCAGCAGCACGGCCTGGATGTTGGGCAGGACGCCGCCCTGCGCGATGGTCACGCGGCCCAGCAGCTTGTTGAGCTCCTCGTCGTTGCGGATGGCCAGCTGCAGGTGGCGCGGGATGATGCGCGTCTTCTTGTTGTCGCGCGCCGCGTTGCCCGCCAGCTCCAGGATCTCGGCCGTCAGGTACTCCAGCACGGCAGCCAGGTACACGGGCGCGCCGGCGCCCACCCGCTCGGCGTAGTTGCCCTTGCGGAGCAGGCGGTGCACGCGGCCCACCGGGAACTGCAGGCCGGCCCGCGACGAGCGCGTCTTGGCCTTGGCGCGGGCCTTGCCGCCTTGCTTGCCGCGTCCGGACATGCCAACTCAATTGAACTGAACCTCTGTGAAAAATGAAAAAACGTACGTAACTATTTTGAAAAAAACCCTTTTATAGTCATCGCAGGGATGAGGCAACGAGCTATCCCATTGGTCAAAATATGTAAGTCTGTATATCCAATAGGAAGAGAGAATCTGTATCCTTTATTTGCATAAACCCCTCCCCTTAGTGAAAGCGTTCTGATTTTATCCAATGAGAAGTGACAATTCTTGAAACTTCATTTGCATTGAAGAACTATAAAAGAATGAGCTCTGGACCCTTCATAACACTAACCTTTGTTGTGGTGAATGGGATTAGCATTTCTATCGCTCCTAGGGAAAAGCCATGCCTGAACCCTCCAAATCTGCTCCGGCCCCGAAGAAGGGCTCCAAGAAGGCCATCACTAAAGCGCAGAAGAAAGACGGCAAGAAGCGCAAGCGCAGCCGCAAGGAGAGCTACTCCATCTACGTGTACAAGGTGCTGAAGCAGGTGCACCCCGACACGGGCATCTCGTCCAAGGCCATGGGCATCATGAACTCGTTCGTCAACGACATCTTCGAGCGCATCGCGGGCGAGGCGTCCCGCCTGGCGCATTACAACAAGCGCTCGACCATCACGTCGCGGGAGATCCAGACGGCCGTGCGCCTGCTGCTGCCCGGGGAGCTGGCCAAGCACGCCGTGTCCGAGGGCACCAAGGCCGTCACCAAGTACACCAGCTCCAAGTGAGTGTCTATTCTGAGGCACAGTCAAACCCAAAGGCTCTTTTCAGAGCCACCCACTTGATCGAAAGAGAGCTAGAACTACCACTTTCGTAGCGGTGTGTGAAAGTGCAAGTCCGTTACTACAGCTTGAGTCCTCAGGAATCTAACCAAAGGATGTTCCTGGAGGCAATGCTAGAGCCGAGGATGGATTTGAAAAGTAGCCTTGAGGCGAAATACAGTCCTATGGTGTAATGCCCAAAAAAGCTAATTCACCTCTTTTTTAGCCTAGGTTCCGTTTTTCCCTAAGCCTCAGGATGCTTGTAAGCGTTCACTCTGCCCTTCCCAGTGTCCACGTTTCTAGAAGAGATAGGGATTTTCCTGCTAGGTAAAGAAGTGGTTAAAAATTTTCAGGATAGGGACCCTCACGGGATAGTTAATTCAGACTTGCCTTATTGGAAGGAGGAGCAGTTTTGGGCGGCGGAAAGAGAGCAAGTGAAGGCTTAAAGACCTGGACCCTAAATTCCCTGGCCTTAAGCATTCGGTAAACAGTAAACAGTCGCCCGTGGTCCCCGTGGGCATCTCTGGGATATACCTCAAGCTCTGCGCAGATTAAAGGAAATTAGTTGCGCATTAGAATTGTTTACCGATGGCAATAGCCTATCTAAACCCTTTCAGTTTTTCTTGAGTCCCAGAAATCCGAGCTCCCATTTCCTGTTCTGAGTGTCTGGCTTTTCGGGAATGCCACTAGAAGGGCGGGAAGGATGGCCCTCCAGCTATAAGAAGGACAAAAGGTTTGAATTTCCCGCTCTTCCCAATCGCGCCACTCCACTGGCTGGCGGGGAAGGCCCGGGTCAGGAGAGGAAGATGTCCTGGTTTTTCTTGGTAAACCTTTTTCAAAGGACCCGGACTCCAAAAATAATCCCCAATAGACAGAAAATGGCCTTGGTTGAGGAAGAGGAGGTAATGGGTCAGGTCTAAATCCGGGGCTGGGGGAGGGGAGGAGAATGGGTAGGACTAAGCTGTTGACTGCCTACGAAAAAGAGGAAAACAGTATTTTTCATCTGTTTATGAGCATTTTATGTAGTTGACATACAACAGTGTCTTTGGATGAAGAGATAAAATATACAGTAGAATTTCTTTAAAAGGACCCTTTTATAAAGAAAATTTAAATGATCTTTTTCCCAGATCCCACATGTCAGCCAACCGCTCTATGAGTACTTCAAGTCTCAGCAACACAAAATATAGTTGTGAATGAGACCCCAGCCTCAAAAATTAATAATTATAAAAAAACATATTCTGCCCCCCCCTTTTTTAAATTATCTAACTCAGGCAACAGTTTAAGAATCACTGACCCTTAATATTATTTCTTACCCTGTTCAAAATGGTCTGAGGTAGGGATTATTTTCTTCCCATCTTGTCCTTCAAAACTTTTGCCCGCCTGCTTGCTTTCTACCGTTCATCTCTCTCTCTCCTCTCTCTCCCTCCATGCTCCACTTCATTCCTAATATTTGATGCTTTACCTAAAACTTTACCCTTAATTGACAAGTTCAAACTAAACTTGGGTTTGTAAACTCAGACCTAGGCCTTTTTACCATCTGTACTGAATACCTGGCTGATCTCTAATAAGTGAACAGAGAATTTTAAAAAATCAGATGCCTGGACTCTGTGGTAGACTCCCGATCTGTAGTGGGGAGTGGTGAGAAAGCAGGGGAAAACTCATAAAATCTCTCCAGCTGCATCTGATGAGGCACCAATTTTGGACACAGCAGAGCCAGCAGGCAAGCCATCCAAGTGAAATTCTACAAGGGTTTATATACCCTCTTCCCTAATAAAATACCCACATTTCCTCCAGAGAGGCAGTTTCTGAGTAAAAAGGCAAATGAGGAAAAAAAAAAAAAAAAAGCCTGTATTACTTCCCTGATTCTCCTTGCAGCCACGGGAAGTTTTGCCTGCCTTCCTATCCAACAAAGATGAGCTGGAGACAGGAAGAGCTCAATCTGCCGGGGAGGGAAAGGGGAGCTGCTCTGGGCTAAGTTCTGGGTGCCAGGAACAAGACGGGGGTGGGGGGGTGGGGAGACTTTTAATTTGGAGGAAGGTTGAGAATTTGGAAAAGAGAAGAAAGATCCACAGACACATAACAGGGCATCCAGAAAGTGTTCATGATTCAGGAAATAGGGCACAGTTAGAAATGGGATGCCCTGGCCCTGCTTCCCGGCAGATGAGAGGACACAGACTTCTCAGTCCTGTCTTCAGCATCTCTCTGCAACATTTGATGTCTTTCTTCTTGGCTTTTCGTTTCCATTAAATAATATATACATTTAAGTCAGTTCTTTTTAACTTCCTTGCAAAATAATACCTGCCCGTTATTTTAAAATAACAACCACCACAAATAATTTCAAATAAACAAATGAAAATCAACTGTAATTCCATTATCCAGGACTTTTTTGCCATCAATCTTCTGGAAATTTTATTTTGTGCCAGTCTATATACATATAGATATATCAATGTCATGTGAGTTCGTACTTTCTCTTATCCTTTAAAATTTAATAGAGATCTTGTTGCCAGGTGAACGGGGAAACCCTGGGCCCTGGGGCCTCCACTCGGCCAGTTCCAAAGAGGTGATCAAAGGTTCTTGGTCTTGTCACAAGAAAGAATTCAAGGACAGACATGTAACACAGAGGACAAGGGACACAAGCGGGAAAGTTTATTAAAGTTAAAAGTATACCCTTGAGATATGAGAGAGAAGGAGCGGCCTCCCCCTGCTTTTTCTTCCTCACTTGCTCAGGGCTTTCCTGTCGTGGCACTGCCCTTGTGGGCCTGTCTGGTGGGATCCGGCCTCTCGTGGATGCTGCCAGGACAGGCCTCTGACCTTCCCCACAGCTGGCCATGCCCGCCTCCTTGCTGGCCTCCGGGCATCCTGTTAGAGCCTAGCCTATTCTAACAGTACCAGAAAGAGAGCTATTGTCAGGGATAACTTTTTTTTTTTTTTTAATCTGAAAAATTTACCTGCAAGGCAAGGCAAATATCTGATTAACCAAACATCTACTCTTACCTTCCTGTGGATTGCCAACTCTCCTCTGTAGCCCCAGGTCCCCACCCCAATCCTTAGCTCAGGATGGCATACAATCATCAATTGCCTGACTGCCTTTGAGTCTCATGTCTTTCCAGGCTCTCAGACATAAGAAATTATATTTGCTTTTCTCCTATTAATCTGCATTGTGTCAAAATGTAATTATTAAACCAGCCAAAGAGCCTAGAAGGGAAGAAGGGAACATTTTTCCACCTCTACATTACCACTGCTGGTTTACAGATGAAAACAAGCCACTCGTTGAGTTCTATATATTTGCTAACTTTTTGTGTAGTTGTTCTGTCAATTGTTGAGAGGGGGTGTTGACCTGTCTACCTGTCTACCGATTACTCCTTGCAGTTCTACCAGTTTTCCTCACATATTTTGTAAGGCTGTTATTTGATACTTACACATTTATCAAGAATTGCTGGATTTGGGGCACCTGGGTGGCTCAGTCGGTTAAGCACCTGTCTTCAGCTCAGGTCATGATCTCAGGGTCCTGGGATCGAGTCCTGAATCAGGCTCTCTGCTCAGCGGGTGGTCTGCTTCTTCCTCTGCCTCTGCCCTTCCCCCTGCTTGTGCACTCTCCCTCTCTCTGTCAAATAAATAAATAAAATCTTAAAAAACAAAACAAAACAAAAAAGAATTGCTTGGTTTTCTTATTAGATTGACCCTTTTATCATTCTGTAATGTCCTTTTCTATCTCTGGTAATTTTCTTTGCTCTGGTTTACTTACTTGATAGTAATACACGCACCCTTGATTCCTTTTGTTGATATTTGCAGGGTTTTTCTTCCTCTACCCTATAATTTCAGCATGCGTGTATCGTTATATTTGAAGTGAGTTCCTGTAGACAATGAAGGGGAACATTATTTGCTACCCTAAAATATGCCTCCTTGGCATAAGGATTACCTAAACTGATTTTTTTGGTAAAGATTTATTTATTTATTTGACAGAGAGAGAGAGAGCACAAGCAGGGGGAGAAGCAGGCAGAGGGAGAAGCAGGTTCCCCGCTGAGCAAGGAGCCCGATGCGGGGCTCGATCCCAGGACTCTGGGACCATGACCTGAGCAAAAGGCAGATGCTTAACGACTGAGCCACCCAGACACCCCTGATTTTTTTCTTTAAATAGCAGACATTAAAAAAGCTTTGAAAACCTAGTAGAAGTTAGCCTTTTGTAAGAGAAATTTACATTTACAAGGGAAATCTGCATTTGCAAGAGTGTTTCCCTCTCTGTGCCAGGAAGGATGACTAAACCTGTAGGAACCCATTGGAGAAGGCAAAAACTTCAATCTGCCTAACAACCAAAGCCTTGTTTACGGTGCTTTGCCTGGTAACCTCCCAAAATGGGCCTCCCCACCCTCCACCCTGAATATCTTTTGCCTTTAGCTGGAGCTGGTGTTTAAGGTGGTGGCCTGGGCCATCTGAGGCGTTACGCAGTGTTTCCTGGCTCTCCCCCTTGTATACAGGCGGTACACATGTTATTAAACTTCTGGGTTTTTTTGTTTTTTGTTTTTTTAAAAGCTCTGTTTCCTCCTGTTAATCTGTCTTGTATTACTGGTGGTGGGGGTGGTGTAGTGGTGGGGGTTCAGCTAACAATCTAGAAGGATAGAGGGAAAATTATTTTTCCTCCCTACAACAGCATCCATTTGGAGCATGTACTTTTATCCACTCAGCCGATCTCTATTTTTTAATGGATGTATTTAGACCATGTACATTTAATGCAGTTATTGACATTGATGGGGTTCAGGGCATACTACCCCAAAAGATGGCACTTTGACATACTGAATATCTTAAGCTAACGCTAGAGGCATTTGGGAAAACAGCAAACCAAGGTTACTTTGACCTCCTCTCCCTCACCCCTCTTCCCTAAAGGCAGGATTAGAAAAACATCACCAGAAACAGGGAATTTAGGGCTGAGAAGACTCTATGAACAAACCTTGTTACTTTTTCACCATTTACTACATTGCCCAAACCCCCTTGTCTTTTCAGTCCTTTAGAAATCTACTTCGTTGCCTAAAGTTATAAAAGCTTCCTGCTTTGGTCACTTCTTTAGGTCTTCATTTTTTTAGGAAGGCTCCCAAGTACATGTAAAAATTCCAGTAAAATGTGTACGCTTTTCTCCTGCTAGTTTATCTTTGTCAGTTTAATTATCACACCCAGCCAGGGACTCTAAAAGGGTTTAGGAAAAATTTTTCTTCCATACATGTTAGGCCTTAAGTTTGCCATTTTATTTTTTGTTTTCTGGTGGGTTTTTTTGTTTGTTTTTAATTTTTCCCTCACTGTTGTTCGTTTCTCTGTTTTCTAATTCAGACTTTCCTGTGGGCTGCTTGAATATTTTCTTGAGACAATTTGAATTTGAATCATCTGTTGTCTTTGGATAGTTTTTAGTGGTTGCTCTAGATATTACATACACATAACATCACGGTCCACTGGTATCTATGTTACCAGTTCACCTTTACAAAGCTTGTCTCCTTTTAAATCTTTTTACCCTCTCTTGTTTATAATTATCTGAAATATTCCCTCTATATACATCGAGAACCACGTCAGATAATATAAGAAATTCAGCTTCTAAACATAATTTAGAAAACTCAAGAGAATTGTATTTACTCATACTTGTTTCTTTACTTTCTTCCTTCCTAATGTTCCAAAGATCTTATATAATTTCCATTCTTTTTCAAGAACTTCCTTTTGCCATTCTTCTCTGGAGTGATATGCTAGCAACAAATTCCACTTTACTTCATCTGAGAATGTCTTTATTTCCCCACCGATTCCTAAAGGACATGAAATTCAGAGTGACAGTACCAGTTCCCTTCTTTCAGCTCTTAAAAAATGTGACATTGCCTTTTCGTATGTGGTTTCTGATGAGAAATCTGCTGCCACTTGAATTGATTTTTCCCTTTTATGTAGATTTTATTTCTTTCACTGCTTTCAAGATTTTTTTTGTTTAGTTTTTAGTTTGCATAGGTTAGATTATGATGTGTCTTATGGCAAGAATGTGTTTGGGTTTATTCTACTTGGGGGTTTGTGTAGCTTCTGAGATCTGTAGGTTTACATCTTTTGTCAATTTTAGGAATTCTTGGGCATTATTCTCCAAATACTTTTCCAATACCACTCTCTTTTCTCTTCTCCTTTTGATTCTCTAAAGACATGAATGTTAGGTCTTTTGTCATTGTCCCACGTGTCTCTGATGATGATTTTTCTCCCCAGTCTATTCTCTCTCTGTTGTTCAAATTGGGTAATTTCTATTTTTCTGTCGTCAGATTCACTGATTTTTTTCCCTCCGTCTTCTCCATTCTGCTGTTGAGCCCATCCATGGAGCTTTTTATTTCAGTTGTTGTATTTTTTCAGTTCTAAAATCTGAATTTGGTTCTTCTTTACATCTTTTATCTTTTTTCCAGAGGTTTTCCAGTCTTTCATTTGTTTCAAGTGTGTCTGTAATTGCTCACTGAAGTATTTTTTATGATGGCTGCTTTAAAATCCTGGGTGGATGATTCCCACATGCTGAGAGGGGAGAAGTGCCTCATCATTGCTGAGTAAGTGAAGTCCAGGATCCCCATGTGGCCTCTGTGGAAACCTTATGCCTAGGGAGATGGGGAGGCAGATGCACAATTTTTTCCATGGTGTTTCGTTGGAGTACAGTGCTTATTTCCTAAGTTTTCTACTTTCTAGGTCGACCCTTGGTCTTTTGGCTAGAGATGCCAGGTTTTTCTTGTTTTGAGTCTTTATTGTTGCTGTTGTTTGTTTGCTCTCCTTGCCATTTCTAGATTGCCAAGTTCTTCAGCTTGAATGTACTCAAACCCAGACTCTTCCAAATGCTTCTACTTGTAGGGGAGGAACAACTTCTCTTTACACTCACAGGGTCTCCAACTGGGTCTAAGAATTCAACTGACATAGATTAATGGGAAAAAACCTACAAGTTTTAATTATTACTTTTTGTTTACATGCACATGGGAGTTTTTGAAAGAAAAATGAAGATCCAAAGAAGCAGTTAGAATTTAATGCTTATATACTGTGTCAGACAAAGAACAGGTGTGTGACAACATGACAGGCAAAGGGGCTGGGGCTGGGGTAGTAACTAGGTGAAGAGACTAGGAAGATTAAGGGTTAGTTTAGCAGTGTTTGTACAGATTTCTCTTAGCCTCAATTTCCCGTCCATGGTGAGAAGAATGACTCTTTCTTTCTGGTATAGGAAGGACATCTTTCACATGATGAAAGATGCCGTGCTGGAGTACCTGACGGCCGAGACCCCTGCTTTTAAGGAAAAAAAGGTAAAAAATGAGACTGTCCTCGCAGCTGTTCTTATGCAAGGCCTTTAACTCCAACTAGTCAATATACCAGAGCAGCATATTTGGGGAGGGCATGTTCTGGACTCCTTCAACAATAACCTCAAGGCCAGTTAGATTTTCTCAAGTGAGTTCACGTCACATTACACTTTTTTAATTGAGAAAAGAAATTTACTTTCTTTCATTGCTTATATAAACCCATATGCGTCCTGCTCCTGGCGGAAGAGGGGTTACTGGGGACAGCTACTCTTCTCATATTTTTATGGAAGAATTTACCCCCCTCATCTTCCTCCCCAATATCTGCCCTCCACATTATTCTTCAGAGTAAAATGCCTAGATCTTGCTGATTTTGAAAACTTGCTAATAGGATTTCATTAAGTTGTTCTACTCATAGCAGAGGCCAAGTGTTTGTCGATTTGTCTGACGTAGTGACCTAGATAACGGGAAGACTTATTTTCATCTGTGACTCAATGGAGTATAGATTTGTGATGTTGTGACTGCAGTCCAGTTTCTATTCTGGGTTTTTGAAACAGGCCTTAATCTTGCCTTCTATTTTACCTAGCTCTGTACATACCCACTGCTCCATCCAAAGTGACCTACAGTGTATTCAGGAAATTAGAACACTTCTATCTTCTGGCCCTTAGCTTCTGACGTTCCCTTGGCTTTGGATGCATGTGGCCTTTTATTGAAGCATTTATTCTTCTTGTTTGGCTAACTTCTTCCCCTCTTTCAGGTTTGAGCTCAAATGATACCGTCTTGGTGACGCTTTCCCTGACCATCCCTGTATCTATGCCCTTTTCCTACCTTTTGTCCAAACCACTCATCACCAAAAAATGCACTGTGCACTTTTACTATGTACTTAGCTTATTGTGTGCTTCCCCACACTAGAAGAGCTTCACCACAAGGGTACGAACAGGTTGTTATCTGCTTTTTTCACTGCCGCATTCCATGTACCTGGAACACTAGCATGTAGCAGGGATTCAGTAAGTACACGTTGACTGAATGCTGGATGCTCATCTCCCACACACACTCTCTTCCCCTTCTAACCCACAGTGATTACTCTTCTCCTCCATGTGGTCTTATATTACTTATTATTTAAACCTTCTTTTTGGGATGCAGATTATGCTCTACTATTTAGTCTTCAGATATACAATTCTTCCCTTTTCAAGAGTATCAATTCTTCGAGGCAGGATTTGAGATATCTTTTTATATCTCCATCTGGGGTCTGGCAAAGACACTGAGCCAGTGTTTATTATCAGTGTTGTTGATAGTGAAGATAACGATGAAAATAAAAAGGAGGTTGAATATTCTTAAGAGAAAAAGTCAAAAGAGGCAGAAGACTTAAGTGAAGGCAAAAAAGAAACAGAAGACGAGCATCTTTACTCTCCTGCCAGGTTCCCTGGATCAAAGGATGGTTCTCCGACAGAGTTGGCTTATGAGTAGATTTTCTCACACATAGGCTCTTGTTCCTTTTACCATCCTGTTTGGGAGTCAGGAGACCTTTAGGCTTGAGCCTGAAAAAATTCCTGAAATAATTATTCACCTCCATCTGGGCCCCATTTAGTTCTATCTCACAGACTATAAAAGGCAAAACGGCATTTCTCCTGGCAATCTCTCTTGATGACAGAGAAATTTCCTGAACCAACTAGAATCCTTTGTGTTGTAGCCAAATGAGAAAAGAGAGAGAAGGCAGGAGAATTGGGAGTGGCACTGGGAATGATGGCTTTCCCAGTCAGGAGTTTGGAGTCCTTGTCTCATTAACTCAGAGTGAGCCTGCACAAGGTCAAACAAACAATCTCAGTCTCTAAGTTTTTCAGTCTCTAAGGTGAACACAGTACTCTACATACCTTGAGGGTGGTCCTCGTAAGGCCTCATATGTAAGATAAAGTGTGAAGCAGAAAATTTGCTGTCCTAGGTCAGGGGCTGTATGGTCCAGGTCTTGCCTTCAGTTTTCATTGTTCAGATAATTTAAGATTTGGGCTCTGACAAAGAATTATTATTATTATTATTTTAAGATTTATGTATTTATTTGAGAGCAAGCAAGCGAGGGGTGGGGAGGGCAGAGGGAGAGAGAATCTTAAACCGACTCCGCCCTAAGAGCAGAGGCCCACGCTGGGGCTCCCTGGGGCTCAGTCCCACAACCCTGAGATCAGGTCCAGAGCCTAAACCGAGTCCCATGCTTAACCCACTGCGCCAGCCAGGTTTCCCCGAAGAATCATTTTGTTCCTTTTCTTTCTTTTCTGTTTTAAGGTTCAAAGCGTTAACGCAACTGCTGGAATAGACAGACTTCTTTAAATGTTATTTATTTAGCAATTTTTCTGTTTCTTCCTTTCCACAATCAGTCACAATCCTGGAAAAGGAAAAACGGCCAAAAGACAGAGCAATGAGAACAATCACTTCTGCTTCTGACTGCATTTTGAAATAGTATTATTTGAAAGAACCAAATTGACTCATTTATTAGTATTAAAATAAAAGCTCTTCAGGGCTCATGACACTAGAGCATGAAAAAACCTTCCGCTAGGTGGAGGGCATGTATGCAAATGAGGGATGCTGATTCTGCTTTCCCATTGGTTACTTGAAAAGAGCCAATGGGAGGCTTGCAAAGAGCCTACCTCCCGTTAGTATAAATACTTCTCTTGCGGTCGCTCTTGCTCTACACTGCTTGCGTTTTCTTTCGGAGGCGTTTGCTTTCTACACCGTTAGTCATGTCAGGTCGCGGCAAACAAGGCGGCAAGGCCCGTGCCAAGGCCAAGACTCGGTCATCCCGGGCCGGCCTCCAGTTCCCGGTGGGCCGCGTGCACCGCCTGCTCCGCAAGGGCAACTACTCGGAGCGGGTCGGCGCCGGCGCGCCCGTGTACCTGGCTGCGGTGCTGGAGTACCTGACGGCCGAGATCCTGGAGCTGGCGGGCAACGCGGCGCGCGACAACAAGAAGACGCGCATCATCCCGCGCCACCTGCAGCTGGCCATCCGCAACGACGAGGAGCTCAACAAGCTGCTGGGCCGCGTGACCATCGCGCAGGGCGGCGTCCTGCCCAACATCCAGGCCGTGCTGCTGCCCAAGAAGACCGAGAGCCACCACAAGGCCAAGGGAAAGTAAAATGCTGACCGTATTTTCTCACACGGGTTTTTTCCTAATTAAGAGTTAACCTAACAACTTGCAAAGGCTCTTTTAAGAGCCACCCACTTTTTCCTTTGAAAGAGCTGTCTTGCTTTGAACTATTACGAGCGTTTAAGAACAAAAGGTGAAATGTCACAATGAACCCTCAGAAAGCTTTACCCACCCCCCTTATAAAAAATCAGTAATACTGGTTTTGAGGTAAAAGCCACACGTGGGTTTAGTGTACTTGGCTAACCATGGACCGTGTTTGGCCATATGAGATGGGCTACTTTGTAGTCAGGCAGAAAGGGCTATATTCTACAGATCAAGTTTGAAAGTTTATCGCAAGGACAGCTTCACGTTTTGGAAAATGAAAATAGTGAAAGGCGCTGGGATCTTAAGTTATTTAACATTTTATGTTAAAGATTATGATAAAGAATACCCACATTCTCCACCTAGATCCAAGTTGATGAAAACGTTGCACATTTGCTGAAGCAATTGAGAGTAAGTTACAGGTCCTTGATAATTCATGCTTGCGAATAAAGACCATTTTCCTAGTTAATATTTGTGCCACACCCAAGAAAATTTTGAATTTCACTTTAGATGCAGCCCATTTGTTTATTTCCCTACACACCTGCAAATTATCTTGAGGATTTCTCTTTTAAAAAAGATCCATTGGAAATTCCTATGTTGCTTTGCGTCGTTACCGTACATTTCAAAATGTCCTGAAGCTCTCGGTGCAAGATTTTTGTACACCGTGGATATAAGAAGGGAAAGGGTAAATAAATGACGTCAGAGTAGCTACAGTGAAGGGCGGGGTTTAGGATTCATTCACCAACCTGAAAGCAACTCTTAATCCGGGCACCCCTCACGGAGCTGGGCCAATCCGAGGAGGGCGCGGGAATTTTTGAATATTCTTGGGCCCAATGGGTGTTGGTCTGGCTGTATAAAAGCAGGAGGGCTGTTTGCCTTTCACCGGCTTCGGGGAAGACACTCTCAGCTCGCTTTCGAGATGGCTCGCACGAAGCAGACGGCCCGCAAGTCGACCGGCGGCAAGGCCCCGCGCAAGCAGCTGGCCACCAAGGCGGCCCGCAAGAGCGCGCCGGCCACCGGCGGCGTCAAGAAGCCGCACCGCTACCGGCCCGGCACGGTGGCCCTGCGCGAGATCCGGCGCTACCAGAAGTCCACCGAGCTGCTGATCCGCAAGCTGCCGTTCCAGCGGCTGGTGCGCGAGATCGCGCAGGACTTCAAGACCGACCTGCGCTTCCAGAGCTCGGCCGTCATGGCCCTGCAGGAGGCGTGCGAGGCCTACCTGGTGGGGCTCTTCGAGGACACCAACCTGTGCGCCATCCACGCCAAGCGCGTCACCATCATGCCCAAGGACATCCAGCTGGCGCGCCGCATCCGCGGGGAGAGGGCGTAATACACTACCGTTTTTTTTTCTTTGAAACTTCAACCAAAGGCTCTTTTCAGAGCCACCCAATTAGTTCCAACAAAAGTGGCTGTGATCCTTTCGGTACTCTTGGACTGTGATCCTGACCGTGCTAAGTTGGGAATCCGTGCTTACCCTGGTCATTGGCATATTTTACGACGGAATGATCAGGTTCAACAATGGAATAGTAGACTTACCAATGAATTTTCCCAGATGAGCAAGAGTAGCTTGACAGTAACTAGCCATTTTAAAAGGTAGTAGGAAACATGAGCTGTTTATTTTGTTTGGATCCTGTTATGATCTTCACATTTTAAGCAATTGCCCATAATTTTCACCTCTAAGAACACGACCTAAGTTATTCATTGGTGATTCGGAATCAAAGTTTGAGATGAGTATAAATATAACCGGTTTTTTAGCAGTTTAAGAAGTTTCCTCACTCCAATAGTTTTCTTATAACATTTCTTCATCTTTTTATTTTTTTAAGATAACCTGAAGTTTCAGCTGAAGTAAGAATCCAACTGCTTGTGCATTTCTTTATAGCTAGCTACCCATTCTTAATAATTGTTAATCAGTTGATCAGGCATAATTAGTCAAGTCCCTTTATTGCTTAATATGTTATTTCTTATTTGTGGCCCTGCTTGTGATTGGTTGCATGGCTTTATTCTAGGGCTAGGCAATAATTTTTTCACGATTCTTGCCTGTAGTTTCTATTCAAGTTTAGAAGTCATAATTATTTTTCTTTTGTTGATCTTGCTCTCTGGAGTTGCTGGAAGGAAGATGATCCACATAAAAATAGTGGCCGATTCTGGAAGAAAAATAACATTTGCTTTAAAATTTAATGTCCATATTTCACCCAATATTTTTTCAGAAAACAATTATTTAAAAAATTATATAGCATTTACACTATATTTACAAACTGCCTTTAACAGAACAATACAGTATGCTGTAGAACATGACAGCAGCAAATTCCAAAGGCTTTGTGTGTTTTGTTTTCCACACCTGAGGTCTTAATATCTAAAATTTTGGGCCTCCGTCTGAGATGTGAGTTGATGTACCATATTAAATCATGCGGACAACTCAACAAGAAACATAAAACACAGAAGATTAAACTTGAATTGTGTGGTTTACTTGGATTTATTTACATTCCAGGATTTTAATAAAGCAACTTTTGCTTTACAACATATTTGCATTCTTAAAAATGGTAAGGTTGGACATTTCTGTGTATGTGTGTATGTCACTGGGTTGTACTTTTAACATTTCATTTTTTCAGACTCTCATACGTACCACTCTGGCCCAGACCTTTGCTACCCATATAAAGGGTCTGTCAGAGGCACCCAATGCCCTTGGCTTGAACCAGGGTGACTGCTCTCCAGCTCAGTCCCAGCTGAAGTCCAAGTATCTTGGTTTTTCTTATAGCTGCGCTGGCTCTTACGTTCAGTGTTTGGCTTTTCCCCCGAATATTTTATGTAGCTGTTAGAAAAAGGGTGTCTTAGGTACAGGGCCTGAGAGGATAGCTTTAACAAAAGCAAAAGTACCCACTGCCGTCTGAGGGTTAAATGGCCAGGGGACAGTGGCTCAGACTGTGCTCCTGCCCCACCAGCTGCCCCCCCTTTCCCAGCCAAGGATCAAGGATTTGGCTTTAAGTCTTCATTTACTTGAGTTCCTCAGCAGAAAAATTGCCCAGTGTCTAGGAAAGTAAGGTTCGAACCACCTTAGAATTCATAAGCTTGTTAATCTTTCTCCAGGAGCCTCTGGAAGCAGGCAGCACAGAACAGCATTTGGATGATAGATGGCCGTGCTCCAGTTCAGTTTTACTACTTATTGTGACCTTTTACGCAAACTGATTTCTCCATCATCAGAAAAATGGGGGTGATACTACCCACCTCAGAACTGTTACTGGGATACTATGAGTTGATTTTTGGACACAGAGCATTGTATAAATGCTATGAATTATCCTGAACTGTGTATTATTTTCCCTTATATTCTAAGATTTTTTTTAAATTGAAATAAAAATGCAAACTTTAACTTCTAAACTTCCTTTTCATTTGGCATTACTTTGTTACTCAGTTTGGAAATGAAACTTCAGCAGGTATTTGAAAACCAAAGAATGGAAGAAATTCGCATTTGTAAAAGAAAATTTACTGAACATATTGGACCACAGGTTGTGCCAGCATTTTAATATCAAAGCATTAAGCCTTTATTACTTTATATTAGTGGCGTGACTAGGGTCATGCTGGAGAAAAAAAGGGGGTGTTTCACGTACAGATTGTATCTTTTAAACGGTTGTTGCAAGGTCCTCGGTCACACAGAGTTTTTCTCTCCCAGGCACTACGAAGTGATATTACCACACAGGCTAAAGTTTACAGCTAATGCTGTTGGTGTCTAGAACCACACTTTTGGTTTGTTACAGACTTCCAGAAAAGAGGAGGAAGCCAAGGTCAGGGTGCATTTTTCAGACTAAAAAATTTAGTAGTAGCCCTTCCAGTCATCCCAGAAGTGACTTACTAATCAATGAGTGTTTTAGGGAGACTTAACCCAACAGTGGGAAGTCAGTTTAGAGATCTGAACTGCATTCCAGCCTTGGCTGCAGGACACAGTCAGTGCACCCTGGGAGAGGGCACAAAGGAATATTTTTCAGACAACCAGATTTTACATGTCACGTATGAACAGAGTCTGTCAATCAATAGATGAATGGCTAAAGAATATATGCTATATAGAGTTGACCCTTGAACAATGCAGGTTTGAACTGCATGAGCCCATTTATTTATAGATTTTTTCCAATAAATATGATATGCTACTGTAAATGTTTTTCTCTTCCTTATGATTTTCTTGATAATATTTTCTTTTCTCTAGTTTGTTTTATAATAAGAATACAGCATATAATACATATGACATACAAAATATGTGTTAATAGACTTCATGTCATCAGTAAGGCTTCTAATTAACAGTACGGTATTGGTAGTTTTGACGGGGGGGATTCAAAAGTTATATGCGGATTTTCAACTGTGTAGCAGCCAGTACCCCAACCCCTGAGTTTTTCAAGGGTCAACTGTATATACAATGGAATATTAGCATAAAAAAAGGATGAAATCTTATTATTCACATGGATGGACTTAGAGGGTATATGCTAAATGAACTAAGTTAGACAGAGAAAGTCAAACACCATATGATTTCACTTAATATGTGCAATCTAAAAAAACAAAAGAGAGACAAATACAGAGAACAACTTAGTAGTTGTGGGGGCAGGGGGTAAGAAACCAAATAGGTGAAGGAGATTAAGAGATACAAACTTCCAGTTATACAATAAATAATTCACAGGGATGCAAAGTACAGCATAGGGAATATAATCATATTATAATGACTTTGTATGGTAACAGATGGTAGGTAACACATCATGATGAGCATTTCATAATGTGTAGAACTGTCAATTCACTATGTTGTACACCTAAAACTAGGATAATATTGTATGTCAGCTATACTTCAATTGAAGACAAACCCAAAAAACCAGAAATCATCAATGTCTTGTATTTTATTAAATGTGATTTAAAACAAACAACAACAACAAAAACTTTCACTATTATATATGTATCTGTGTTGTCCATATTGTATTCAGAGTAAAAGCTTGAAAATGAGAGTTCAGGGCAATCTCCCAACTCCAGACAGATTCTTTATGTAATAATACCAGCTAAAATCCAGGCACACTTATGTAGGACTTCTTTGTACTAATCTCTGTTCTAGGCCTTTGCTTACATTAGTTAATTTAAATCTTCACAAAAGCTACATGAGCAGTACCATCACTCCACCTTTACAGATGAAGAAAACTAAGGCAGTGTTACAAGGTCACACAGCTGTAAAAGAGGGAAAATAACTTTCCCCTACCCTTCTGAGTTCTTAGCTGAGAACCCTGTAATAAAAGATTAATTAGAAAAACAAACAGCAGTTTAATAACATGTATACGTCCTGTATACATGAGAGATACTCTGAAGAAGTGAGTAAAACTCCCTGGAAAGGCCCAAGCCACCGCCTTAAATACCGTCTTCCGCTAAAAGATGTTGATGTGGGAGGAGAGCGCACAGGGAGCCGGGTATGGGTTACCAGGAAAAGGTAAACAAGGCTGTGATGCAGAATTAAGTTCGGGCCTTCTCCATGGACAAAACTGATTTAATCATCATTTAATCATCCTTCTCTTTCTGGTACTGAGAGGGAGACACTTACAGATTGAGATCTCCTTTATAAATGTAACATGTCCCTTAAGAAAGAGAGTTCTACTCTGATTTGAGAGATTCTTCCTGCGTCTGGTGTTTCTTAAAAATAATCTGCTCAAAAAACAGTCTTTATGCCAAAGACGCATATTTTGGGGTGGCATATTCTGCTACCCTTCATACCAAAGTGGCCCATTTTGAGACGGTTTGTCCTGGACCCCTACACTCCTCTTTTGGGGTGGCATCTTAGGGTTCCCTTCCCAGCTAACAATCATTCCCTTCTGAATGAGAAACGACTGTACCCCGTTGTAAACTAGACGCCCCTACTCACTTTCTCATAGGAAGAGAGCCGCAGATACAAATAGCAACGGGCTCAGGGAAATGCAGAGCTTCCACGGGAAACTGCCCTGCCCTCTGTCCCAGTCATTGGAGCTCCGCCCAGAGGGGGCGGAGCCCGGGGTGGGGCAGCGGGGCCGCGGTTCCCGCCCGCGCTTCCAGTTCTCAACGAGGTCCGGCCTCTGCTTATAATTAGTCCTGCCGGACGAGCGGGGCCATAGCTGTGTCCGACTCGCGCAGAGCTTCCAACAGCCATGTCCGGCCGCGGCAAGGGCGGGAAGGGCCTGGGCAAGGGCGGCGCCAAGCG